>NC_081179.1:3711681-3851681 GCF_012432095.1 Onychostoma macrolepis
TTTTGTTACTATTTTCATTGTTATTATTAGTAGTAGTAGTATTAATATGTTAGTGGCAGTAATAAAAAAAAAATATATATAATGCAGAGATAATCAAACTTTATTATTATTATTGTATTTTTTTTTACACCCTACAAAAATAAAAAATTGAATTAAAACACTCACAGCCGAAAGAGAGGCTTTCAAATTGTGTGAGTGTGATGGCACCACACATTATTTTTAGTATTAATATTATTAGTATTCAAAATTATTTATTTATTTTTGTTATTTTAAATGTATTTTAATATAATTGATTTATAACACTTGGCTTTTTTCCTACCATTCTTTGGTCATTTGTTATTTCACTCCTTTGCATTCATTTTTTTGCATTCTTTTTTTAAAGTGAGATCATGTCAATAATGTTAACTTGTAAACTAACAACAAATTGTTCATTCTGAAACCTATTAAACTTTAATAAAAAATGGCCAGTGTGTTGTTTATTGTGCAGCTGTCGTACACATTATTGAACACAAGCACAAGTGTCTCTGATAATAGTAGCTCACTTAAAGGTCAGCGTGACATTCACTTCATGTGTCAGTCTATTAATAAAGCCACTGCATGTGTTCAGATGTGTTAACATGTTTTACTGTTGTATAAATAACCATCTTAAAGAAGCTGTTATTTTGACATTCTCAAATTAAGTTTTTGGTTCCATTACTTCTTGTACTTGTACTTCACACAGTGGTGTGAAAAAGTTTTTGCCCCCTTCCTTTTTTTTTTTTTTTTTTTTTGCATATTTGTCACACTTGAATAATTCAGATCATCAAACAAATTTTAATATTACACAAAGATAATCCAAGTAAATACAAAATGCAGTTTTAAAATAATGATTTCATTTATTAAGGGGAAAAAGCTGTCCAAACCTGGCACTACGTGAAAAAGTAATTGCCCCCTAACTCTAATAACTGGTTGTGCCACCCTTTGCAGCAACAACTGCAATCAAGTGTTTGCGATAACTGGCAATGAGTCTTTCACATCGCTGTGGAGGAATTTTGGCCCACTCTTCTTTGCAGAATTGTTTTAATTCAGCCACATTGGAGGGTTTTCAAGCATGAATGGACTGTTTAAGGTCATGCCACTGCATCTCAATCAGATTTAAGTCCAGACTTTGATTTGGCCACTCCAAAACCTTAATTTTGTTTTTCTTGAGACATTCAGAGGTGGACTTGCTGCTATGTTTTGGATCATTGTCCTGCTGCATAACCCAAGTGCACTTGAGCTTGCGGTCACAAACTGATGGCCGGACATTCTCCTTCAGGATTTTCTGATAGAGTGCAGAATTCATGGTTCCATCAATTATGGCAAGTCATCCAGGTTCTGAAGCTGCAAAGCAGCCTCAGACCATCACACTACCACCACCATGTTTGACTGTTGGTATGATGTTCTTTTTATGAAATGCTGTGTTGGTTTTACGCCAGATGTAACGGGACACACACCTTCCAAAAAGTTCAACTTTTGTCACATCAGTCCACAGAATATTTGCTCAAAAGTCTTGGGGATAATCAAGATATTTTTTGGCAAATGTGAGACGAGCCTTTGTGTTCTTTTTGGTCAGCAGTGGCTTTTGCCTTGGAACTCTCCCATGGATGCTGTTTTTGCCCAGTCTCTTTCTTATTGTTGAATCATAAACACTGACCTTAACTGAGGCAAGTGAGGCCTGCAGTTCTTTAGATGTTGTTCTGGGTTCTTTTATGACCTCCTGGATGAGTCGTCTTTGCGCTTACTTATTATTACTTATATAATATACAATTGTGTGATCATTACATCTTTGTTTTCTTTCAAGCTTTGGATGGGTGCTCACCCCAAAGGAGATGCTCTCATCAAAGACAACAGGATATCCCAGAGGACACTGGGACAGTGGATTGCAGATTTCCCGGGATGCCTGGGGTCAAAGGTCAAAGACACATTCCATGGGCAGCTCCCGTTCCTTTTCAAAGTGCTGTCTGTCAACACGGCTCTGTCCATCCAGGCGCATCCCAACCGGGTGAGATTGGAGACAGTTTCTCTTATTAAAGTACTGTGGAACAGTAATGCTGTCATATACTACCATTTGGGATTAGTAATATTTTTTATGTTTTTTAAGTCACTTTTTAAGTGTTAAGACTCTTATGCTCATCAAGGCCGCATTTATTTGAACAAAAATACAGAAAAAAAACTGTAATCTTCTGAAATATTATTGCAATTTAAAATAACTGCTTTCCATTTTAATATACTTTAAATTATCATTGATTTCTGTGATTCAAATCTGAATTTTCAGCAGCATTACTGCAGTCTTCAGTGTCCTTCAGAAATCACTCTAATGTGCCCATTTATTATCAAAGTTGGAAACAGTTGTGCTGAATAATAGTTTTTTTGGAACCCGTGATGCTTTCTTCTGGATACTTTGATGAATAAAATGTTAAAAAGAACAGCATTTATTTAAAATATAAATCTTTTGTAACAATATACATGTTTGGGGTGAGTAAATTTTTTTGAAAGAAATTAATGCAATGATGTGTTAAATTGAAAAAAGTAATAGTAAAGACTTATACTGTTAGAAAAGATTTATATTTTGAATAAATGCTGTTCATTAATTGTTGTTAACTGACAGGAATTGGCTGCTAGACTCCATGCACAGTTTCCTGAACATTACCCAGACAACAACCACAAACCGGAGATGGCCATCGCTCTCACTCAGTTTGAAGGTCTCTGCGGCTTTCGGCCGATGGATGAAATCTTGGGCTTCCTCAAAAGTAAGTGTTCAATGAACTGACTGAAAAAAACAGTCAAATAAGCCAAACTCAAAAATGAATCCTATTTATGCTGTTGTTATTATTATTTTTTCTCTTTAAAGAGGTCATCGGATGCGACATGCACTTTTACAAGCTGTTTGAACTGAAATGTGTGTTGGCAGTGTGTGTACACAACCACCCTATAATGATAAATATCCACCCAGTGTTGTTTTTTTTAATCTCATTAAATCAGTGAGTTCTCATTAAAGAAGTGAGTATAAGGTTCTTTTATGAATCTTTGCAAATCGCCTTTCCTAATAATGTGCTTGTTAGCCAGTTTTGCGGCTGAAGTAAACAGTCTCATGAGAACGGCTCGTTGCCCCACGGAAGAGAGGGGCGGGGTCAGCAGAGCTCATTAGCATTTAAAGAAACATGCACTAAAACATGACAATGTAAAAAGGGTGTTTTTTACACTACCATTAATAAATTTTAACCAAAGTATGTTATAGACTTTTCATTAAGACCCTAAAGAATCATATCAGCTTGTGGAAAATGGGCATCCGATGACCCCTTTAAATATCCTGACACTTGGAAATATGTCACATTGGAGAAGTTAAATGGGTTGCGAAGAGCATTTCCCATGGACCATTGCGTGGTTTTTCAGATGTCCCAGAGTTCCGTGCGCTGGTCGGTAACGAAGCCGCTGAGGAGCTTCAGAGCGCCGATGGAGACCCGGGCCGGACGTCTCTCGCTCTGAAGAAATGTTTCACCAGGATGATGAACTGCGAGAAGAAGCTGTTCATCGATCAGCTCAACATGCTGGTCAAACGCATCTCAGAGGACGGTGAGAGGAAACCGAGCAGGGCTTCAACTCCCTCGTGTGCCAACATGTGAATCACGTCATACCGGCTCTATCCCATCAATTCAAATGAAACCTGTCTGACCTGTTCTGTTGTTCCAGGGCTGCAGGCAAAGACACCTCCAGAAGTAACGGAGAACTGCTGCTGCGACTGCATTCCCAGTATCCGGGGGACATCGGATGCTTTTCCATTTACTTCCTGAACCGTATCGTGCTGCAGCCGGGGGAGGCCATGTTCCTGGGAGCAAATGAGCCTCATGCTTATCTGTCTGGAGGTCAGAGGTCACCACATTACTAATAAAACACGTTTTGGGGCATGTACCATGATAATACCATGGTATGTTTTTGTAGAGTCTGAAAAAATTCATTTAAAAAAAATCTAAATGGACAAAGTTTGTAGTTTCTTAAAAATCATGCTTAGAACAGGTTGTGTAGTTGTAATGTTTGTGAAATATATTCATTAATCTTCATTTAATATTCAATTATTCCATGTTGGTTGTGTTAGTTGTACTTACCGTATTTCAAATATATTCATATTCATAATATTCCTTTTTAATATTTATTTATTCCATGTAGGTTGTGTAGTTGTACCTTTTGTGAAATATATTCATTTATATTCACTTGTTAACCCATTATAATAATTTCATATTCATTTATTCCATGTAGGTTGCGTAGTTTTTTTGTGCAGTATATTCATTAATATTCACTTAATAATAAATATTTATTTTATATTCATTAATATTAATTTAATCCATGTAGGTTGTGTAGTTGTACTTTTTGTTAAATACAATCATTAATATTCACTTAATAATAAATAATATTTATTTAATATTCAAATGTTCCAGTTAAGTAGTGTAGTTTTTTTTGTATGAAAAATAAAACATGTTTTGGATATGTACCATGACAATACCACAGTATATTTTTGTAGAGTCTGGAAAAATTAATTAAAAAATAAATCTAATTAGACAAAGTTCGGAGCTTGTAGTTTCGTAAAAATCAGCAGGTTGTGTTGTTGTAATTTTTAAAAATATATTAATTTATGTTCATTTAATATTCATTTATTCCAGGTTGTGTAACTGTAATTATTTAAATTATATTAATTAATAATGCGTGTGCATTTAATATTCATTTATTTCATGTAGGTTGCATAGTTGTTATTTATTGTGAAATATATGAATTAATATTCGCGTAATAATCTGTAATATTCTTTTAATATTCCTTAATATTCATGTATTCCATGTAGGTTGCATAGTTTACATTTTTGGTGCAATATAGTCAGTAATATTCACTTAATAATAATATAATATCTATTTAATGTTCATTAATATTCACATATTCCTTTTAGGTTGTATAGTTTTTTGTATGAATATCCATTAGTGTTCATTTAATATATTTATTAATTCCAAGTAGGTTGTGTAGTTGTATTTTTGTGAAATATATTTATAATTATTAATTTAATTATCCATCATGTTCATTTAATATTCATTAATATTCCATTTAGGTAATATGCAATATTTAATCTTCATGTATTCCATGTATAATTGACTGGCTCCTCCAGACTGTGTGGAGTGTATGGCGTGCTCTGATAACACCGTACGTGCCGGACTGACTCCCAAATACATTGACGTGGACACGCTGTGTGAGATGTTGAATTACAGCCCGGCTCCAGTCAGTGCCAAAATCTTCCCCTGCGTGCGGGACAACTCCGACCCCTGCGTCTACCTCTACGACCCTCCTGTGCCAGACTTCACCGTCATGAGAATACAGGTGCGCCAGACAGCCTTTTCCTCAAATATATACAGAAAATTCACATTTATCCCCATTCCAGCTGCTCAGCTTAAAGGGATAGTTCACCCAAAAATGATAAATCTGTCATTAATTACTCACCCTCATGTCGTTCCAAACCCGTAAGACCTTCGTTCATCTTCAGAACACAAATTAAGATATTTTTGATGAAATCCGAGAGCTCTCTGACCCTCCCATAGACAGCAAGGGTACTACCACGATCACGGCTCAGAAACGTAGCAAGGACATCGTTAAAATAATCCATGTGACATCAGTGGTTCAACCGTAATACAAGCTACAAGAATACTTTTTGCGCGCAAAGAAAACAAAAAATAACGACTTTTATTCAACAATTCGTCTCCTCCGTGTCACCCTGGCGCCATTTTGGAGAATATCACGACGCATGCTCATGCTATGATCTAAATGTAAACAATGTATTGTAGACCCCCCCCACATGATTGTAAAGCGCTTTGGGTGTATTGCAATACACATTAAAGCGCTATATAAATGCCTCATTCATTCATTCATTCATTATAGCATGAGCATGCGTCGTGATACTCTTCAAAATGGTGCCAGGGTTTTTTTTTTTTGGTTTTTTTTTCAGGTATTTTTGTTTTCTTTGCACACAAAAAGTATTCTCGTAGCTTCGAAAAATTACGTTTTAACCCAGAGATTGCATTAGACTTTAACATTGTCCATCATTTTGACGGACAGGGTGGTAAAAATTCTGTCATAATCTATTATTACCCGTCATTTTACTTTTCATATTCTAATTATAATAAATTAGTGCTGTCAAAGGATTAATCGTGATTAATTGCATCCAAAATAAAAGTTTTTGTTTACATAATATATGTGTGTGTACTGTGTATATTTATTATGTATATATAAATACACACACATGCATGTATATATTTAAGAAAAATATGTTATATTTGTATATTAAATACATTTATATATAATATAAATTATATAAATATATACATGTAAATATTTTCAAAATATATACTGTATGACTGTGTATTTATATATACAGAATAAATATACACAGCACACACACATATATTATGTAAAAAAAACTTTTATTTTGGATGCGATTAATCACGATTAATCATTTGACAGCACTAATAATAACACATTTAATTGCTTTTATTTTTGTTCACACATTTTAATTTTTAATCATGGACCTACAGGACGAGCATAGGTTTATGCATTTATTCTGAAGAGAACAGATGAACAGAGACTGTGCGTCACTTTTTATGTTCAACACCACACATCGCAAAAAAAATCGATTTCTCAATTTTAATAGATTCTCATTTTTATGAACCAATATCGATTCTTAAATCCCAATCGATTATTTTTTCAGTTGATGAATGAACCGTATATAGTGCGCCTCCCATCCAATAAATCGCAATGGGCCACTGATGTCACATGGACTATTTTAACGATGCCATGATCGTGGTAGTACCCTTGCTGTCTGTGCAGAGTCAGAAAGCTCTCGGATTTCATCAAAAATATCTTCATTTGTGTTCCGAAGACAAACAAAGGTCTTACAGGTTTGGAACGACATGAGGGTGAGTAATTAATGACATAATTTTCATTTTGGGCGAATTATCCCTTTAAGAGTAATATTATATTACATTATCTTCAGATCCCCGCCTCGGCGCAGCAGTACACTGTGAGCGCGCTGGACTCCGCCGGCATCCTGCTGGTCATCGACGGAGAAGCCATCGCCACGTCTGCTGCGGCCCTCTCTGACATCACTCTGACACAAGGCTCTGTGCTTTTCATTTCAGCCAATGAGAGCGTCTCTTTACAGCTGACATCATCGTCAGGCATGACCATGTTCAGAGCCTGCTGCTTACTGTAGGAGACGTCCGCTTCATAAACCTCCTGTTCTGTCCTGATCTAAACCAACGGGTCAAACAAAGTTGTCCCATCATGGTCCTATGTTTTTGGCTTCATCTCAAACATGCATGATGAATAACCTCTATTAAAGGAACAGTTCACCCAAAAATTCTGTCATTTACTCAGACTCAAGTTGTTTCAGGACTGTATGAGTCTCATTCTTCCACTGAACACAAAAGAAGATATTTTAAAGAATGTTAGTAAGTAAATCATTTCTGGTTCCCATTGACTTCCTTGTTTTTTTTCCACACTATGGAAGTCACTATCCACCAACTGTTTGTTACTTGTAACAACTTGAGAGTAAATGATGACAGAATTTTCATTTTTGGGTGAACTATCCCTTTAAGTTGGAGTATTATGATGACATTTAGTGTTAAAATAGCTATGCTTAATCAAAAAATAACAAAATATATAATGAAACAGATTGAATTATGATTCTACAACATAAAAACCTCTGCATGTTCTTTTGAAATATGTAAAAGTATATAATTCCTTTAAGTCAACATGAAATGCTGTTCACACCATTTTACTTTAATAATGTGACATTTACGAGGGAAAAAAGAAATGTAGGATAGAATTTGATTGGATGATAAAATGTGGGCGTTCCAGAATGAAATGAGACCAGAATGAGAGTTTAAACCACCAGCATTAAAGCAACAGTTCATCCAAAAATGAGTTCCAAGATGTAGATGAGTTTTAGAGAAATGTAGCATTACATCACTTGCTCACCAATGGATGGTGTTGCCAAGTCTTCCCGCGGAGTTGGGCTACTTTTACAAGTCTGTGGGTTGAAGCGACTCCAATAACGTGATTTTTAGCCCCTGGAATGTGAATTTTACCAGGGGGAACCCCGCCAAAAACCAACATGTATTTTACCCCCGGAACGCAATTTTTACAGGGCTAGTTTTGAGTAGCAATTTTGGGTGGGTTTTGTTTTGAAAACCTGGCAATCTCTGCAGTGAATGGGTGCCGTCAGAACAAGAGTCCAAACAGCTGATGAAAACACCACAATAATCCACACCACTCTGCAGTCCATTAATTAATGTCTTGAGAAGTGAAAACTGTGTTTGTAAGAAATAAATACATCATTAAGATATTTTTAATAAAATATGGATTACTTGTTGATTATAGTGATGTTTTATCAGCTGTTTGGACTCTCATTCTGACGGCACCCATTCACTGCAGAGGATCCACTGGTGAGCAAGTGATGTAACGCTAAATTTCTCCAAATCTGAGGAAGAAATAAACTCACCTGCATCTTGGATGACCTGAGGGTGAATACATTTTCAGCAACGTTTCATTTTTGGATGAACTATTCCTTAAAGAAAGTAAACAAAGTCAGTTTTGATTTCACGTTGGCGCATATAAGTCAAATGCACGGATGCATGATCACTCACTATTGGCTGCAACATTTTATCAAACGAAATTTGTTCAATCAGAGATTTTTTGCATAAGGATGTAACACCTTTTGCATGTGTTCAAAAAAATTAAAACCCAAATGGAGGACAGTAACAATTTCACTGTTACATTAAAACCTGGTAACATACACTTGAGACCAATTTTAACGTTTTTAAGACCTATTTCATGATACTAAAGAACAATGAGTCCTTGTAACGCACACACTCTTCCATAAAGAACATACACGGTTAAACAGTTTTATTGAAGAAGTTCTTGCTAAACGAAGCACTCCTGTGACAGACACGAGTTTTGTGATTTGATTACCAGTGCAACTGATTTTAACAATAACCCTGCAAGTGTTTTCATACGTGAAACTTTGTTACCGATTTTTATCCTCCCTTATAAGTGACTGTATGGCTTGATCTGTGGTTATGCTTTATTGCTGTAGTTACTATTTGCACTAGCAGCGTGGAGAGCACAAAGGATGCTGGGAATTACCCTCATCCTGATGTTTGTTTACTGTATTTTTAAGTGGCCTCTTCAGATTCGTACATGTAAAACCAGAAGACTGACCTCAAACGTGTTGATTTCCGGGATTCTTTCTATATTTTTGGAGCTGTGTTATTCTGAAGTGCTCTGGGATCAAAGCATGCGACGGATGGCAGAAGTCCGAGTGAATGAATGTATGGTGCTTTCTGAGCTGTAATGGAGCATGTGTCTGATAAGAAGAACTCTGTATGTAATCCCTAATAAATAACGGTTCTGTAACCTTTCACCTGCTCATTTCTGACCATTTTTTACGAGCTTACACAATAGGTTTCCCAGACAAAGGTTGCGTTCCCCATTAATCATTCAGCCTGGGCGTCAACTGATCGTTTTATTGCATCACGGTGTTTGCTTTTACACACTTACACTGTGTTGTGTTGCTGTTCTTATGCTGTTTCCTTTTGGATGGAGTTCAACTAGGATATGAAAGCAAAATTTTAGAAAACAATGCATTTTGGAGTACGTCATGATTGTGTTATGTTTAAAAAGTTTGTACATACACTACAGTATAGACTTACAAGGCATAATGAAGCTTTTAAAAATGCAAGAATTGCAAATATTTGTCTAAAGCTTTTATAATGATGTAAATATTGATTTAATTATTATTTAACATTGGTATTGAATTATTGTTAACTTCTGTATGTTATCTGTAATTTTGTTTTAACAAAGTGTTAAATTTTGAAAAAATACATAAAGTGCATTTTTGAAAATTTTACAGAAAAATGCACCATTTTACTAAGCAAACTCATTAGGTTGAGAAGATCTAGTCCTGATATGTAAATGGTTGGTTAATAGTTGATCCCTATGGGCTTCCTCCCAAAATCAGAGGGAAAAAAAAAATAGATAATTAAAATAATAATAATAAATAAAATATAATTTTTAAAAAACAATATTCACATATACTAGAAATAAAATAATAAATAAATAATTTCAATTAAATATATAACTAATTTAAATATACACAACTGTTAAAATATAGCACAACTGCTTATAATAACCATTATTAATGACTCATCAATAATAATAATTGATAAAAGCTGAGCACCAATCAGTATATTAGAATGATTTCCGAAGGGTCGTTACCATAAAATTATAAATAAAGATTTTATAAAACTAAGATTTGAGAAATTATTAAAAAATTAATTAATTAAATAAAGAAATAAAAATATTAGCATTTAAAATTAAATAAATATAATCAAAATACAAATAAAATATTTAAATACAATTTACTAACTAAATTAAATATTAAAAAAAAAAAATATATATAAAAATATATATATATATATATATACAAGTTTTTAAATACATTTATTTATTAAAAAACATAAATACATCATTAGTTGATAACCATACAAAATATTACCAATGAACAATATTGCGTTTTTTGCGATAAAAGCATCTTAACTTTATAAATACTCATTTAAATAAAAGTGGTGTGTGCTTCTGATCTGTGATCAGCTGGACATTTAATCATGATTCAGACGTCCAAAAGTTCCTCTGCTCTTTCTTCTCTTGCAATATCCAGCGCTTTACTGAAGCGCTCACATAAACCGCTCTGTCCAGATGGTCTGACTGGAGCTTGATTGACAGCTGCAGTAGCCAATGAGTCGAGAGTGAAAATGTGCTGATGAATCTGATTGGCTGTGGGCTTGAGGGCCCAGTAGAGTTTCTGCAGGGCTTGTACGTCCTCTACAGCATTATGGGCCGCATATGAAACTCCCAGGAGGGTCTTAACCAAGTTCTCCTGCTTGAAGCTCTGGAGGCCACTGTCTTTGAGAAGCTGACGGGCCAAAGGAAGGGTGTCCACGAATCCAGAAACCTCTTTCTGGAAGTCTGACCTCAGGCTGAACTCATCCAGAGCTCTGGCCAAAACGTGACAGTCAAACCTGCGGATGTTGTGACCCACCAGGACCGGCCGACCCAGCATCCGGAGGAAGGTTATGAAGGAGACCAGGGCTTCTCGGAGAGAGCTGGTGAGCACCGGCCTGTGATGGAGAAACAAACGGTGGCGTCTCACACTGAAACCTGTAATCCTGGACGCCCCGGGCTGCATCGGCCGACGGGGAACCATGAAGAGGTTAAGAGTGTGACCTCCACTCACTGCGGCCAGCTGGACGATATCACACGAGGGATCTGGAGATGGAGAATATATGCAATAAGCAGTGTTGGGAGGGTTACTTTGGAAATGTAACAGATTACAAGTTACCCTATTTAAAATGTAATAAGTAGTGTAACTATTTCAATTAGGCCTACTTTGTTAAAATAATGTAACTGATTACATTAGATTACTTTTCTAAACAGTCAATCATTTTCAAATATTTAAAGCAGGCAGGGTTAACCTTAGAGCAGCACTCAACACTGATTACTGTCAGACTTTCAAAAGCCTTCATCACTTCAATTAAGATTAAGCACAACCACCGTAAAATTTAAAATCATAAGAAATAATTTAATAGCTATGATACTGTTTTTGAAATCAAATCTTTTCATAGCTATGACAGGAAACACTGGCATCTAACAATGGCATGGAAAAAACAGTTCATCTTAAAAAATAAAGCACATATATATAAACCCAAATAGCAAATAAAACAGTAATTTATAATAAACATGTGTCCTAAACTCCTGAAACATCGGTATCTTATATTTTAGAGCAATCAATGCAATTTGGGAAAGAAATCAATCGTGCGTGTGTGTGTGTGTGTCTAAATATTCAGATGTAACCCCTATGTAATCGTTAACATTTTCATAAGTAACTGTAATTTAATTACACATTTTTTCTCATTAACTGTAACAGATTACAGTTACATTTATCCTATTACATGCAACTAGTTCCTCCCCAACACTGGCAATAAGTAACATTTATGCAAAAATAAATAATAATAATAATAACCCCATAAAATAACTGGTTTCTATTTCAATATATTTTAAAATGTAATTTATTCCTGTGATGCAAAGCTGAATTATTGACAGCAAAACTGTTGTTAACCTTAATAATAATAATAAGACCATTATTAAAACTGATTATTAGCATATTCGAATTATTTCTGAAAGGTCATTTACATTCAGTTATAAATAAATAATAGAAATAAACATTTTATAGTCTAGGATTTGAGAATTTGGTGCCCAAAAATGCTGTAAAACGGCCATAGATAGGCTAACTTTTTTTTTTAGCAACACTAAGTTAAAGGCATGCATGAACGCTTGATTCACAACCGTACATAATTCTGCACATTTCTCGTGGTTGATAATAATTTTGTTCATAAAATCACATACCTAACCCAGTTGTCTCTAAATCAAAAAACACAGTGGAGGGTGGATGCACTGAGAAAGAATCCATTTTTCATTTTAAACTTAACAGAAGTTGCGTTTCTTCTACTATGGTGAAGGTTTGCTCATGAATATTAATTACGTTACGTGACGTTCGTAAGTATTCCGAACTGATTGGCTTAAGGATAAGCGTCAGTATGCGGGCGCTAATCGACGGGCGAATGAACGAACGATTAGGATGCCGATCGTTTTTAATGATTGGACGCTCGTTCTCGAGATTTAATTAATATTCATGTTATAAGACGTCTACATTAAACAGCGACATCAGGTGGACCGGAATAACTCTTAAACCCTCTTTATTGTTAAAAGAATTAATACGAGCGTATCATTGCATATATTATATTTTTTGAAAGTATTTGTAAAATCACACGTGTGCATTTTTATAAAGTAATTTTCATCTTTTTTTCTTTTTTTTTTAAGCAGCACTTTTATTTTGAAAAGTGACCTTCGGGCTTTATTTATGGGCCAGAATAACGCGCGCGCGTGTATGTTTATGTAAACAACAACCCTATAATTCACTTCTGATCATCGACACGCTCCACTGCGACTCATTTCATTAGTGTTTGGGACAGAGAGCTGCTCCTGTCTCTCGTTTTGGGTCTCTGTGTCTGATCTGTTTTAAGCAATACGAACATTGTGAAATCACGCGTGGGTTGCCCTAGATCTCTTGAGTTTTTGGATCAGGATTAATTCATATTTGTCTCAGGGTAAGTAATATACCAATCCATATTCCATATTCACAGATCACGTATTTGCATATTATTGCACCTTCTTGTATATTAAATGTGCTTTAAATTAAATGTGTTTGCAGATCCTTTGAAATTGAAATGCAAATAAGTATATAAATCACTTGTTAAGAGTTTTATAATTTTTTACCATTTATTTTTAGCGTTGTATCATTAATATACTATTAGTTTTTATTCAAAATTCGAGTTTTTTTGTGTTTTCCTTTTTCACATATATTTTAAGAATTTTTTATGTCTTATGTTTTTATTTCTGATTTGGTTATTTTAGTACTTCAAATTAAAATGGAAATTACAAATGTTGCATTGGCAACTAAATAATATAAAATAAGTTAACGTTCTATATATAAACTATGTAAAAAATAATCATAATTTTTTACATAGTTTATATGTCATGAAATTTTTAAATTAGTGATTAAAAGGGTTTTCTTAAACTTTCACTAAATCCATTAAAAACATTTTCATTGTTTGAAATATGTGAAATGAAATGATTTTGTAACATTTTATTTCAGTTAATCTATATTTTAGTTCAAGTAATGAAACTGATTTACTGGTTTTAGTTAAAACTAAAAAATCCATGACCATCCATGTATATAATCTAATATATACGTATATTTGCAAATATATTAAATATTATATTTTATATATCTATATATGTGACCCTGGACCACAAAACCAGTCTTAAGTGTCAATTTTTTTAAATTGAGATTTATACTTCATCTGAAAACTGAATAAATAATCTTTCCATTGATGTATGGTTTGTTAGGATCGGACAATATTCGGCTGAGATACAACTATTTGAGAATCTGGAATCTGAGGGTGCAAAAAAATCTAAATATTGAGAAAATCGCCTTGAAAGTTGTTCAAATGAAGTTCTTAGCAATGCATATTACTAATCAAAAATTAAGTTTTGATATATTTACGGTAATAAATTTACAAAATATCTTCATGGAACATGATCTTTACTTAATATCCTAATGATTTTTGGCATAAAAGAAAAATCGATCATTTTGAGCCATACAATGTATTTTTGGCTATTGCTACAAATATACCCCAGCGACTTAAGATTCATATATTACATATATACTGCTACAATTCTGAGGTCTTCTGTTTGAATGGTGTGTGTTTCAGAATCATGACGTCTCAGGTGCGGCAGAACTTCCATCCGGAGTGTGAGGCTGCCATCAACAGACAGATTTACCTGGAGCTCTACGCCTCTTATGTCTACCTGTCCATGGTGAGAGCAGGCGTTTATTATATGACTGATCACTAGAGCTCTGTATTATCAGAATGAATCGTCTTCAGTGCTTTTATAAGGGTTCATGGTTGACTGCTCTTCTCTCCAGGGGTATTATTTTGACAGGGATGACAAGTCTTTGCCCAACTTTGCCAAGTTTTTCCACGAGCAGTCTAAGGAGGAGCGAGAACATGCGGAGAAGCTGATGAGTCTGCAGAACCAAAGAGGAGGACGGATCTACCTGCAGGACATCAAGGTATGGGACAGCGCTGTCTCTCTAATGTCAAATGAATGGAGTAAGTGAGCGTGTGTGTGTGTGTGTGTGTGTGCAGAAGCCGGATCGGGATGAGTGGGGCAGCGGTCTGGAAGCGCTGGAATGTGCTCTGGCTCTGGAAAAGAGCGTAAATCTGTCCTTACTGGAGCTTCACAAGGTGGCGACTCAACAAAATGATCCACATGTAAGTATATACGTATGCAAAATAATATTATACATGATTTTTTTCTGTAACTAAAATGAAAACCATTTTTTTTGTTATTTATAGATTAACATTAACTAAAATAAAAAAGGTTAAAAAAAATTCCATTTTTTTTTCAAATGAGGAAAATGTTTCTTAATGGTTTTAGTTTTAGATAAAGAAATCCCTGTTAATCACTAATTCCATGACTTTACATAGAAAATATGTAAAAAATAAAAAAACACTTAAACTTATTTGATTTCATTAAGCTGCAATCTTAAGGCAGCATTTCTAATTTTCGTTTATTTTAATTTGAAGTACTAAAATAACTAAAATTGAAATTAAAAATGAATAAAAACTATATAGATTTTTAATGACAATAAATAAATATGAAACGTAGTAAAATATAGAGGTAAATACTAATGCAAAATATGTAAAAACGACAAACAAAAAAACTAATAGTATATTAATGATACAATGATTAAAAAAATAAATGACAAAATAACACTTAGATTCTTATAGTTAATATTTAATTGGCTAGAAATTATCATTATAAAGTAATAAATAAACTCGTTAGTCAGAAAGTTTGAAAACCCTGATGACATTACTATATAAAAAAAAAAAAACATTTTTATAACTTGGCACTTTGTCATAAAAGGTGCGACTAGAACAGACTTTGTCTGTTTTGTCTGTTCTTATGGGAGTTACCCAGAATGCCTCCAGTGGGCTGGAAATAGACACATAATTCCTCCGTTCAGTTGCTTCATCTCTAGTTTGGAGGGTTTGAGCTCAAAGCACTAGTTTAGGATCAGATCTGTCTATGTGATCTCATTCATAAGAACATGAAAGGCAAAACTGACCCTAGATCAGATCGTGCCTGTAAAGAGTTTTTATGTAGAAACCATGAATTCAAATGTAATTACCGTTACTGATTGTTAGTGGTAAAGCAACCAAAAATGGTCATTTCAGCCCAAAAGGGAAAAGCTGTCTCAGTATTTCTGAATCTTTCTGTCACAGGTTTGTGATTTCCTGGAGACGCATTACCTGGACGAGCAGGTGAAGTCCATTAAAGAGCTGGCGGACTGGGTGAGCAGCCTGCGGCGGATGGGCGCCCCTCAGAACGGCATGGCCGAATATCTGTTTGACAAGCACACTCTGGGAAAGGAAAGCTCTTAGACAATCTCTCTCAGTGTTTATGATGCAGTCAGTCCGCCAAGCATGCCAAGCCATATGAGCGACAGACAGACGTGATGCAAACTCTGCTGTAGTTTACTAGAAATCCTGCCTGAACCCTCTATAAGCCATACAGTAGATATAGAATATTGCATATAATGTGGACAATATGAAATCATTCAAATGAGTTGATCTCAATAAAAAAATATTACTAGCGAAGTTGTTTGTCTTTTTTTTTATGTTCCGAATGGAATTGAGTTCCTGTATATAGAAGATATTTACTGGCAGGATGTAACTAAAAAAGAAAAAGAACAGGAGACATTTGAGAACAGACATGCATAATTAATGATGAATGAAGTTTAAGAATAGATGCATAATTCATGAAGCTTTTCCTGTCTATGTGAAAGTGAGTCAGCAAAAAATCAAATCTAAACCAAAAGCACAAATTACTAAATCTTAGTCAAATTTAAATGGAAAATATAAAATCAAAATATTAATAAAAGACCTAGAAAATTCATGGAAATTCCTATATATAAATTATTTAAGAATAGATTGATGCATAATTTATTTAAGCTTTTAAATGAAAGTGAGCCAGAAATAAATCTAGACCAAAACACAACAAAATGACTAAAACATAAACTAAAATTAAAATGGAAAATATGAAGAAAAAAAAAACTATAATAGCATATTAATGATACTTAAATAACACTTAATCACACAGGCCTAGAAGATCATGAAAATTCCTGTAGTTTATATAAAGTATTTAAGAATAGATGAATAAAAAAATCTAGTTGTAAATGCATTGCAAAACTAAATTCTATATGCTAGTTTTCCATTGGGTTACGTATCCACAATATCTACTCTTAATACATACAAATAAAGAAGAAATGCATGTTTTTATACCTTTTGAGTGGCAAAAATAATAATGTTAAACATTTGCATGCTGACTATAAATATTCTGCAGTAAAATCAAGCCAAAATGAACAAGGCTTTGATTTAACCTCTTTTCATCTCATTCTGAAAATTAACAATCAGTGTGAAGTGCACAGGTTGGTACAAAACCGTTTAATTCTGTTACAGTCCCATGATGCATTGTGTTTAGGAGGTTTGTTCTGCACCAGTGGCTGTTTGCAAAGGACCTCTGTGTGGATCTGGACCTTTTCTTTGATACAGTTTGCTTTTATAATCTAAAAAAATCATATTTTAGTAGTGCTGTCAAGCGATTAATCGCACGTCCTGTAGGTCCATGATTAAAAATCAAAATGTGTGAACAAAAATAAAAGCAATTAAATGTGTTATTATTAGTGCTGTCAAGCGATTAATCGCATCCAAAATAAAAGTTTTTGTTTACATTACATATGCATGTGTACTGTGTGTATTTATTATGTATATATAAATACACACACATACAGTATATATTTTGAAAATATTTATGTTTATACATTTATATATTCATATTATTATATTTTATGTTATATATAAATATATTACACATAGTGGTGTGAAAAAGTGTTGCCCCCCCTTCCTGATTTTTACATTTTTTGCATATGTCACACTTCAGATCATCAAAAAAAAATTTATATTACACAAAGATAATGCAAGTAAATACAAAATGCAGTTTTTAAATGATGATTTAATTTATTAAGGGAAAAAAGCTGTCCACACCTACCTGGCCCTACGTGAAAAAGTGCTTGCCCCCTCCTATTAAATCATGAAAGAACTGTGATTAACCACATTATTTTAGAAAGCTGCGTTAAATTTCACTAGCCAAACCCAGGCCTGATTACTGCCAGACCTGTTGAATCACGAAATCACTTAAATAGAACCTGTCTGACAAAGTGGAGCATGTTTAAAGAGCAACACGTCATTCTGCGATCTTAAGAAATTCATAAACAGATGAGAAACAAAATAGTTTACATGTATCAGTCTGGAAAGGGTTATAAAGCCATTTCTAAGGCTTTGGGACTCCAGCAAACCACGGTCAGAGCCATTATCCACAAATGGAGAAAACTTGGAGCAGTGGTGAACCTTCCCAGGAGTGGCCGGCCTACCAAAATTACTCCAAGAGCACAAAGACGACTCATCCAGGAGGTCATAAAATAACTTTTTGGAAGGTGTGTGTCCCGTTACATCTGGCATAAAACCAACACAGCATTTCATAAAAAGAACATCATACCAACAGTCCAACATGGTGGTGGTAGTGTGATGGTCTGAGGCTGCTTTGCAGCTTCAGAACCTGGATGACTTGCCATAATTGATGGAACCATGAATTCTGCACTCTATCAGAAAATCCTGAAGGAGAATGTCCGGCCATCAGTTTGTGACCGCAAGCTCAAGTGCACTTGGGTTCTGCAGCAGGACAATGATCCAAAACACAGCAGCAAGTCCACCTCTGAATGGCTGAACAAAAACAAAATTAAGGTTTTGGAGTGACCAAATCAAAGTCCTGACCTGAATCCTATTGAGATGCTGTGGCATGACCTTAAACAGTCCATTCATGCTTGAAAACCCTCCAATGTGGCTGAATTAAAACAATTCAGCAAAGAAGAGTGGGAAATTCCTCCACAGCGATGTGAAAGACTCATTGCCAGTTATTGCAAACGCTTGATTGCAGTTGTTGCTGCAAAGGGTGGCACAACCAGTTATTAGGTTTAGGGGGCAAGCACTTTTTCACACAGGGCTATGTGGGTTTGGATTTTGTTTTCCCTTCATAATAAAAAAAACTTCATTTAAAAACTGCATGTTGTGTTTACTTGTGTTATCTTTGATTAATATTTAAATTTGTTTGATGATCTGAAACATTAAAGTGTGACAAACATGCAAAGAAATAAAAAATCATATATAAACATATTTTTCCTAAATATATACATGCATGTGTTTGTATTTATATATACATTATAAATATACACAGTATACACGCATATATTATGTAAACAAAAACTTTTATTTTGGATGCGATCAATCCCGATTAACTACCATTGAGAGAGACAGTGGAGATCACATGACCCGTATCATGTGAGTTACATAGACAAGACGGAGAAGTTCAATTGATTTTACTGATTTATATGACCGGTCTCCACCCACATACTGTACAGCAACATAATAAAAAAAAATATAATAATAATAATGACTGGAAACCATGTCAAATTCTGTGTTTGATTGATGGAATTTATCAACTTATGCATATTACCCTTTTCACAAACTATGATGACGTCTTTCCACAGTTATTAACATCATAAATCTAGCAAAGTTATTCTAAAATGTTAATATTTTGTAAAAAGCACTATGCTTTGTGTTTTATTACCTTGCCATTAACTTAAAACTAGTTTCTGCATGAGTGTTTCTAATACAACAGCTAAAGGAGTGATGGCAATTTAACATCTTCCTCACTTCTCAACGTAATCAATCTCTCAATATTTTTTTCCTCTTTTAGAATGTCAGAAAGTCTACCATGTATTTTTTTTTCTTTTGCTGTTGGGGCAGAAGGTTACCCAGCTATGACGACTTCCGCTTCTGAGAACCCTGGAAAGCGTTTTGATACTGAGGTTTCTTAAAATGTCTTAAATGTAGGCAAAAACATGCTAGACCAGCTCTAAACCAGTCTGGAAGAGAATCCATGCTGGTCTAAGCTGGTATTTTCCACCCAACTCCGAGCTGTTCCTTCATTTTCACCACAGCACCCAACAGATCTCCCTCAGCCAATTAGATGCCAGAGTCGTTGGCAGAGTTGTGCCGATTGGCTGTCTGTTGAGTCGCCGTGGGGCTTGGGCTGACGGGATTGGCTGTGCTTGCAGTGGTGCTTCTGCTGATTGACCAGGGGTTGTTTGCCGCATCGTTGCACAGGTTAGTGTTGCTGTTTGACATCACGGCCACATTCACACTTCCTGAACTGGCGGTGTTGATCTGAGTTTGCGGCCGAAATGGAGGGGTGAAAGAAAGCACCCTCTCTGGTATAAATGTTGATTGGGTTGTGTCCAGGTGCTGTGGCAACCCTTGACTAAGGCATACTTTAGATAACAGTTTGGCTACAGGGTCCGGAGAGGAGAAAGCAGGACCCAAATGTTCAGTATCTTCACTCACCCAAGGCAAAGATAAACATATCTAAACCAGTCTGGAGAGAATCCATGCTGGTCTAAGCTGGTATTTTCCACCTAACTCAGAGCTGTTCCTTCGTTTTCAACGCAGCACCCAACAGATCTCCCTCAGCCAATGAGATGCCAGAGTCGTTGGCAGAGTTGTGCTGATTGGCTGTCTGCTGAGTCGCCGTGGGGCTTGGGCTGACGGGATTGGCTGTGCTTGCAGTGGTGCTTCTGCTGATTGGCCAGGGGTTGTTTGCCACGCCATTGCATAAGTTGTTGTTGCTGTTTGAAGTCACCGCTGCATTCACACTCCCTGAACTGGCGGTGTTGATTTGAGCTTGTGACCAAGATGGAGGAGTGAAAGAAAACACCCTTTCGGGTGTAGATGGAGATGGGGATGTCTCCAAAGAGAGTCGCAGAGGCAGGGGGCGGCGCAATGGCAACCCTTGACTCGGCCATACTTTGGGTAACAGCTCGGGCACAGGGTCTGGAAAGGAGAAAGCGGGACCCGAATGTTCCCTGTCTTCACCCACCCAAGGGAAGGCTGAGGAAGGAGGCGCGGGCGTGTCGGGTGGAGCCAGGACTTGCGAGCCCATCAACGGATGCGCCAGGGAGCTGGAGCTGTCGCCGTGTGCTCTTCGTGGTCTTGGGCGAGGAATGGACGGAGGGACACAGTGGATGGGCGTCTGAGGGCAACTGTAGAAACCGGGTCTTTCGTATAGAGGCATGGATGAGAATGCATCCTCCATGTCAGCGTTCCGGGCGTGGCTGGGCATCGGAGAGCTCTCGGGATGGAGGTAAAGGGGGAAGCGAGAGAAGGGGGCGCGGGGACGTCGCCGCAGGAGGGAGACTCGGGATGTGGGGGTCGAGCGGGGGAAATTGGGCGACTGGACACCCAGAATGCGACTCAAGCTGCCCAGAAATGGAGTGGAATGATTGGCCTCCTCGTGTTCTTTAATCTGCTCCAGATTGTGCTGGAATTCCATTTCCTCTTTGGTAACACTGAGAGACAGAGAGAGAGCGGCTCATTTTTACTGATCTATGCAACTTGGTTAAAAGTCACCATGAAATAAAAATGTACTTTTTGACAGTTCTATTTCTATTAAATTCGTAATATTATTCCACACCAACATATAATAATTAGTGCTGTCAAATGATTAATCGCGATTAATCGCATCCAAAATAAAAGTTTTTGTTTACATAGTATATGTGTGTGTGCTGTGTATATTTATTATGTATATATAAATACACACACATACAGTATATATTTAGAAAATATTTACATGTATATATGTATATTCATATAATTTATATTATATATAAATATATTTAATATATAAACGTAACATATTTTTCTTAAATATATACATGCATGTGTGTGTATTTATATATACATAATAAATATACACAGCATACACACATATACTATGTAAACAAAAACTTTTATTTTGGATGCGATTAATCGCGATTAATCCTTTGACAGCATTAATAATAACAATAAATTAAGGCAAGGCACTACATGCAAACCATTGTTTTTTCACTGGTCAGTTTTGTTATTTTGGGCTATTTTGCTTTCATGACATGTCTAGTGTAAAGTAAACATCCAAAATACACAGTCATGTTTTTGTTTATTTTGCGCATGTGTCGTGGTACTCTCCATAATGGTGGAAGACGGTAACTCGTTGGAGAAAAAATGTTGAATAAAGTATGGTAAGTACAAATTATTTTTGCTTTCTTTGCGCACAAAAAGTATATTCGTAGCTTCGTAAAATTGCGGTTGAACCACTGATTGTTTTAACGATGTTCTCACTACATTTCTGGGCCTGGGAACATTTCAGTTGTGTTTCTGTTTACAGAGGGTCAGAGAGCTCTCAGAATTCATCAAAAATATCTTAATCTGTGTTCCGAAGATGAACGAAGGTCTTACGGGTTTGGAATGACATGAGGGTGAGTAATTAATGACAGAATATTCATTTTTGGGTGAACTATCCCTTTAAATAGATGATGCCTCATTTGCATATTTAAACATAACATTTTAGAAAACATGTAACACAAAAAAATTGTCTTAATGTACTGATCAATCAGTGAGGTTTTTTTTACCCTAATCACATGTCCTGCCTTAAATAAATAAGAAAAATAAATTACATTACAATTACTGTTATCAGTATCTGGTATTGATTAAAAAACCCCAGATCATAATTTTTTAACCTTCAATTATTTAACCTTGTTCTACTTGTTAACACATTACATATAGACGGGGTTTATATTTTCAGCTGAATATCTTGTTTCACTTAGAAATTTCACATTACAGAAGTAAAAAAAATAAAAGTTGTTTTTCATGCCACTTTTAGTGGCTACAGAATCAAGAGAATATACAAAAAAAAAAATTGTATACAAATCTGAAGCAAGTTTTGACAGAATTTTGTTTGTGTACCCAAAATGTGCATGTGTGTGCTGTAGCTGTATATCAGTGGTTTTAAGTGTGTGTGTGTGTTAGGATGTGTGTGTCACCTGATGTCCAAAGCAGATCCCATAAATGAGGGTTTGCGGTGTTCAGCGCTGGCAGCTGTGTAAGGTGGCTGAGGTTCAGATTCATCCCAGTATTTATCTCTCTCAACCAGAGGAACCAGATCATACATATCATCCACTGACAGCAGAGACACCTGGGGGAAAGACACATCTATTTATGTTTGTATAAGCACAGGTGCTTACAAAAAGGAGAAATATTAATGTTTAACACCTTTGCAATCCTGCAATGTTGGCTCATGTGACACAAAACTAAAGATTTGATGCAGGTATAAAAAAAAAAAGTGCACTAAAAATACTAAATATATATATATATATAAATAAAAATATATTGTATTATTAGATATATTATTATATTTATTCAGGTGCAAAATAAAGTAATATTGGGTGACAAATTGGCTTGCAAGAGTATTTCTACAATGGCATCAGTAACTGAAAACTGCAATGCTGTAATTCAGCCAACAGATGTCTATAGAAAGTCATTTTGGCCCGTGATGCATAATCAAATAAATTATTTAGCACACCTTATAATACACAGACACAAGTGAGGTGATTTTACCAGAGAGACTGTACAACCAGACACACAAATCCTCAGAGCAAGACAAGACAGAATGACACAAAGGAGATCAAGAAACATGTCATTAGTGGGGAAGATGATGTACCTGTAAATTACGGTCCACCAGCCAGTTCGTCTCAAAGTCATCATCATCCTCCCCAAACGGATTAATGAGCTGCTCTGCCACCTGAAAACACACCAATGCAATTATTTTCTGACTTTTTGTTAAAGACGATGTAGCTACATTACATCAGTGTGATGTAACCATTATTAAAGTGGTGTTTCACTGTATGTAAAACCAAGTTTTGTGTATGTCATGTCAGCTGCATTGAACTCCATATAATTAGGCAATGTTTATTTAGCACTAAACAGTAATTTTATTTAATAAAACCAGTTATTAGGGACAGTAAAGCGATACTTCACTAATAAAATAACACACCTTGAGCCAGCCCACATAGAAGAAAAACTGCAGTAAGGTGAAGACAGGCAGATAGAAGTCAAGGTTGTGACCTGGGAAACCCTGGGCGGGGTCAAGGAACTGCCGACCAATCAGACAAGCCAAAAAGAAACTGTACACAGCCACGGTTACAACCTATCAGAGAGCACAGGACATTTACAAACTGTTTAAAAGCATGACAAAAACTCTTATTATTAATAAAATATGAAAAAATATTAATCATTTACATCAATCATTTCTACCATTCAGTGTGCACAAATGTTCACGCCAACCAATCAGAGGTCATCGCTGCACATTCCAACCAATCAGAGGTCATCACTGCACATTCCAATGAATCAGAGGTCATCGCTGCACATTCCAACCAATCAGAGGTCATCGCTGCACATTCCAACCAATCAGAGGTCACTATTAGTCATTCCAACTAATTAGAGTTCATTTAAAGATTATTTCCCATTCCATCCAGAGATTAATCATACTAAATGAATCAATATTGATTGGTCATACAAAGTTGGTCAGTTCAGTTCATTTAATTTCAGATTTTGCTTGGATCTATACAGGAAACTCTGAAATGTTATGAGTGGTCCATAGTCTGGCTAGTTCTGTCTTTGTCACTATTATTAGTACTAGTAAATGAAGCTAGATGAGTTTAAACCATCAAACCTGTGTGTAAACAAGAGGTAGGCTGACCCAGTCATAGCCATACAGCCTCATACACTGAGAGCGCAGCGTGTTCAACTCCTACCAGGAGAAAACCCAGAGAAAAAAAAAACATTGCTCACAGGGAGAATTATGGAGTTCTTAGTTAAATATCATCTGAATAACAGATCTTACTACTGAAATTCCATGATTCTGAAATCTACATGATGTTCGAAACGCAAAAAAAAAAAAAAAAAAAATCATGAAACATTCAGTCGCTTGTAAATTAGCGGATTGAATCAAAATCAATTCAGTAAGTGAATCGTTCAGAGTCGTTAGTTCACTGACTCCCTCGCTGAATCAGGGGCCAGTTGTTCAAAAAGTTTAATCTGGATCAGAATGATCTGGATTTGGAAATCCCATGTTTTGCTATCCAGGATCAGGTAACCCATCTTACTTTTGTGCCGGTTTTTCAAAGCAAAATTGGATTGCATCACCCTGATCCAGATACACAGTTTTTCAGATTTCCAAATCTGGATTATAAATGTTCTATGGAGCCCCTAAAGGGACATGGTGATGGGAGAAGAAAAAAATTAGATGGGGGGAGGGGGGGGGGGGGGTGAGTTTTGCATTGCATTTACACAAATAACTACTTCTGACTGGTCCATCTCTGATGATTGTGCCAATGTAGTTTACAATCAGTGATTTAAAAAAAACAAAAAAACTTTAAATTAAATATTATATTTTTGTTTGATATTGACAGCTGTTTGGGGATTTGGGGATATATTACATGTTACAAATGTTGTATTTTTTGGACCATTTTTAAAGTTTTATTACATTTTTGTTCTGGGATAGAATAATTCAGTTTTTTGGATCAAAAGTATCCCAATCTAACTAAAACATTTTGAACAACACAAACTGAGGACCAGATCAAAACCAAGACTGAATTTTGTGATCTAATCCGAATTCAGAATCTTTTTTTTTTTCCTTTTGAACAACCCATTTTCAAGATTTGATCCAATCCGATAGCCAAAATCCGATCAGATTACTTTTGAACAACTGGCCCCAGGGGTTCATTTCTGTTATGTCCATATGAAATGGTTCAGTCAAAAAGAGTGAACTCGCTTGTAAATTAGCAGTTTGAATCAAACTCAATTCTTTCAGTGAATCGTTCGAAGCCGTTACTGACTCCCTCACTGAACCACGAGTTATTTTTCTGCTATGTCCATATCAAAATGAAAATTAAATGGCAAAAAGTTACATCAAACAGCCTTGAATTTGCTTGAACTTGAAGTTAGCAGTTTCAAATCAGACGGGTCTGGACTGTTAATGAATGCACGACTTAAAATAAAATAAATAAGTATTAAAATAAACCGAAAACTGTTAGGGTGATGTATAGTTTAGGTTCATACGCCTTAATCATCATGAGGTGTATTTTGTCATACATAATCTCGTTACATTTCGCACTATGTTTCCTGCAAATAACGAACGCAGAGAAAGCCATGATGTCCGATTCCCGAAAAATTATTCGTATGAAACAGTTCAGTCAAAAGATTAATTAAACTGACTCGAAGTCACTCGTACTCACTCGTACTCACTACGTTAGCGCTTTGAATCAGACTCCACTCTGTGAATCGTTCAGAGGCGTTAGTTCACAACAATAATAAAACAAACAGATATATGGTGCTGGGTAGATTACTTACAAATTGTAGTCCATTACTGACTACAGATTACATGACAAAAATTTTAGTTAGTGCATACATCATAAATTTACTAATTTTAAGTAATGTATACTGACAAATATTTTAGATTACCTTAACCTAACTTGTTTTAAACCTACCATTGCTTTTCCCCCAAATTCAGAAGCATGGATCGCAAAATTATTTACATCCATACTTATACTTTAACACCTCGACAAACTTCCGGCAGGTGTGGGAGGGTATTAGGGCAATATCGGACTACAAGGGAACAACATCTGCCTCTGTGAGTAGTGCTTCCATTCTAGCAGAGGAATTAAACCTGTTTTATGCCCGTTTTGAGAGGGAGAACGAGGACACTTTGTTGCTCCACCTGCCCTCCAACGACAACACTGCACCTGTCCCGAGCCTTCATGAAGTGAGACTCTGCCTTAGCAACATCAACCCCAGGAAGGCATCTGGTCCAGACGGAGTGCTGGGCCGGGTGCTAAAGGACTGTGCGGCCGAGCTGGCAGAGGTCTTCACAACCATCTTCAACCTGTCGCTGTCCAAGTCATGGGTCCCAGCATGTTTTAAAGCAGCCACAATCATTCCTCTCCCCAAACAAGCCAATGTCACATGCCTGAATGACTACAGGCCTATGGCACTCACACCTATCCCTGCCAAGTGCCTGGAACGGCTGGTCATGAAACACATAAAAAAGGCCTTACCACCTGCTCTCGAAAAGTACCAGTTTGCATACCGGGAGAACAGATCAGCGGAGGATGCCATTGCTATTGTGCTTCACATACTTCTGAAACACCTGGAGCACAAAAACACCTATGCTAGGCTGCTTTTCATTGACTTTAGTTTAGCTTTTAATACAATCCGGCCAAACACACTCCTGCTGAAACTGAGCAACCTTCAATTGAACAACGTATTATGTAACTGGATACTGGACTTTTTAACTGACCGCTCTCAATGTGTGAAAACGGGCGAGCACATTTCAAACACCATATACATCAACACTGGTGCCCCTCAGGGTTGTGTGCTCGGTCCACTACTCTTCACACTTGACACACATGACTGTTCTGCCTCCTTCCCCACTAATCACATCGTTAAATTTGCAGACGATACAACTTGGCCTCATAACAAACAACAATGAGATGGCATACGGGGAGGAGACTGAGCTAATGGCAGGGTGGTGTAAAAAGCATAACTTGGCTCTTAACATTAAAAAGACAAAAGAAATTACAGTGGACTTTCGTAAATTAAATCATCCTGGACATTCACCTCTCTACATTAATGGAGAGGCTGTAGAAAGGGTGAACAGTTTTAAATTCCTGGGTCTCACTGTGTCGGAGGATCTTTCCTGGGGCAATAACATCACTTTAGCTGTAGGGAAGGCCCAGCAGCGTCTCTTTTTCCTGAGGAAGCTGAAAAAAGCCAAATTGCCCCAGAAACTCATGTTAAACTTCTGCAATTGTGCAATTCACAGTGTGCTGACCTGTGGGCTGCTAGTGTGGTTTTCCAGCTGCACTGCAGCTGAACAGCAGAGGATTCAGAGGGTGGTGAAAACCGCTGGTAAAATCATCGTGATCGTCCTCCCGGAGGTTTCTACTGTGTACACCTCCCTCTGCCTGCACAGGACGCACAACATCATAAGAGACCGGTTTCACCCAGCAAACATTTTGTTCCACCTTTTGCCCTCTGGTAGGAGGTACAGGTCCCTTCAGGCCAGCACCACCAGAATGGCCAACAGCCTTTATCCCCAGGCAGTTAGACTGCTGAACAAACACTGTTCCCCTCTCTCCTCTCCACCCACTTGAATTTGGATTCATTATGTACCACTCTTCAACAATGGCATTAACTATGAACTGGACTTTGCAGCACACACAACAATACACATCATTACTGGTTATTACTGTTTCCCCACCTCATACACTTATTCCTTGTCAATGTCGTATTGTCCTGTTTACATACTGGGCTATTGCTGATCATGTTGGACCTTATAATGTTTACATTCTATGTATTTGCACTTTAAGAAACTGCACTGTCGATTGAGGCTCTAATGTAATCTCGTTGTTTTACAACAATGACAATAAATTGTTTATTATTATTATTATACATGGCCATTCTATATTGTGTGAACATTGTCAAAGCTTTTGACAAGCAAAGATTTTATGAATAATATGTAATCATGTAATCCATAAAAAGTAACTGTAATCTGATTATTAACATTTTAAAATGTAATACTGTATAATCCATTTATGAGTACTCAATTTTTGGTAATCTGATTTGGTAATCCAGATTACATGTAATCAGTTACTACCCAGCACGGCATATATGAGTTTTCTTGAATATATTACAAATGGTATTCTATTATGATAAATACCATCATAAATGGCAAACATTAAAACGGTAAAATAAAATTGGATATTAACCAAACATTTTTATTCTATACGAAATATTCTCGCAAGAAAGTGATATTTATAACACATACACAATCAGAATCACAGGAGTGATGAGTCTATATACACAGACAGACGTACATTGAGGATGGCGGTCATCGCGACGTCATTATTGATGCGTCCTTCAGATCGAGCTCTCATGGCCAGACTGACAAACCACATGCAGGGAACCCAGAACTTATTATGAGGGGAGGGCAGTTCCTCTAACTGCCTCAGTTCCTCAGCCGTCATCAGACCTACAGTACAGGAGAGTTTTCAACCCATTTGACTTTCTTCCAAAATGAAGAATGTTGACTTTGCATGGAATCATACAGTGATCAGGGGCTGTCAAGCTCCAAAAATCATCCTCAAAATCATGGATCTTGATTTTGTGTGCGATCCAAGAGCATACACTATACTGCCAAAAGAATTGGGACACCACCTTAATGAACAGGTTTGACTACTTTAGTAATTTCCAAGAGTACAAACCTTAAAGTTTAAGCATATAATTATATTCTTCGGAAATGTGTGCTTCTAATTTTATAGCAACAGTTAGGACCCTTTTCTCTTCTAACATGACAATGCCTCTGTGTTTAGACACTTCCAAAACTGTTGCAACAGAGATGGAAATAAAATTTTTAAATACATGAATTATGTTTCCATCTTTATTTCCACAGTTTTGGAAGTGCCTTTTTCTGTTCTAAAGAAGGGGGTGTCCCAATACGTTTGTCCATATAGTGCATGTACAAGTCATTGGTGTTTGTTGATGAGTTTTTAACTCAAGGTCTGCATTCAGCTGGGATTAGCCTTTTAAAGTCACACCAGTGTTCAGCTTGGATTAGGACTTGGCTTTCTGCAGACCGGTCAAGTTCTTCCACATTGACTGAATCAATCATTTCTTTTTGAACCTTGCCTTATACACAGAGGCATTGTCATGTTAGAATAGAAAAGGGTCCTCTCCAAACTGTTGCAAGGCACACAATTCCCTAGAATATCATTATATGCTAAAACGTTAAGATTTGTACTCATGGAAATTAACCTGTTCATTAGAAGGGGGTGTCTCAATACTTTTAGCAATATAGTGAACAAAAATACATAGGCTATAGGCTCATTTACATGCACGATTAATCATTAAAAGATTGATATCTCGAGTCAAACAAACACAATGTTATTCCTAAATGACGATGATTCCGCTATGTCTATTAAACCTTTGAAATCACAATCACATCAGAATATTTAAACCTGCTTTCCTGCAGCTGCTGATCCATAAAGACTGTATATGTTACATTATGCCAGTATAGATGGTGACCAGTGAGTATTAAAATGCCTACGTTCAAAAACTCTGGCCGAAATTTATTTATTTCAAAAGATTTTTTACATAATGAATTCATTTAATGAATAAATATTTTTAAATAGACACATTTATAACATTAAATAAAAAAAAATTTCAGAAACTCAAGTAAATTATCCAACATTATATTTTGTTTGGTTGACTAATGTTTTCAATTATCCAGAGTCATAGCTTTAAAAATACATAATATATCTGGCATCTAATTAATACTATTAGTAGCCTACTGTTTCTAATATTAAAATGTAGACTATCACTGTAAAAAATGAACGTGATTTTAACAGTAAAAAACTGTGAAAATGCTACAGTAAAAACATCTTAAATGGTTAACGGTAAGTTCCTGTAAAATTTACAGGGAAAAAACGTAAACAGGCGTTCCCAGAATTCCCTGCGTTGCATTTCAAATTTTGTTTGAATTTGATGTTTTTTCTTCATAAGTATGTTTCTTCTTAGTTTTTTCTTATCAGTTATGTTTATTAGGGTTGTATGTTACATCTAATGTTGTTAAATTAATGTTTATTGCATATTTCAGTTTAATTAGTCTCACCATGATGGTGTTTAGTGTTTGTGTGAATGACACTGTGCACCTTCTATATATGTTATTATTTAAAAGCTGTTTGTGATGGGCTTTGGTTCATCATGTGACTTTCTCATCATCACCTGCATTTGGTGGTCATCAGTGCATTTCAAAGGTACAAAACAGATTTCAGTACTTTAATAGCTTGGTATATTAACAATATATCAGATAATGAAATTACGGTGTTTAACTGTAAATTTAAGTTAAAACTGTAAAACCTAAAATGTTGTTTTTTACGATAGAATTCCAGCATCCACAGCTGCCGTTTTTTTACCGTAAATTTTACGGAATTTGTTTTACAGTGTAGGATGTAAAAGGTACAATCTTACAGACTTTATGTAGTACATTAACAAGGATTTGGTACAATTACAATGCCCCCCACCCCCCAAAATGGCACAAAAGCACGTTTACAGTGCTTTTTGTCATTTTTGCAGCTTCACAGCCCCATTCACTTTTATTGTATAGAATAAAACAGTCCAGCACAGTATAAATAGTGACTTAACATGAGGTTGAGTAAATTATGACAGAATTTACATGTTTGTGTGAACTATTTCTCAACAGCCAAAGCTCTTAGGAATCTGGCTGTAATTCCTTCCTGTTTCCTCTTTGAGGTTAAATCCCAGATACTGAAGGGTACCGGCACAAAACATGGCTTTAATCGCTGTTCTAGGCCACATTACTTGGCCTGAATCTCAGTTTACCTGCTTGAACCAGGTGGCTCATGGTCGGGAACCTCTTGTAGACGGCGGTGCTGACCGAGCGGTAGATCAAAATGCCCGACAGGTTAGCGTAACGCATTAGACTCCTGCGGACGAGTCTGGCCCCATCATCTGCGCCCCGGATGTGTCCGCTAACCAGCGCTGACAGGCGATCCGGCCATGGGATGCTCTCGAACTGACCCCACCAACGAGTCACCACAAGAGTCACGTAGAAACCTGCAGGAAGAGAGAGAAGTTAAGAATTGATTGTTTTAATCCCAAAAAAGCACTACTGTAAATCACGTTTACCCAGTACGAACGACACTGGAATCAGTTGCGCGTACTGATCGCAGTACACGGAGAGCTTCTCGAACATCCTGCGCTGCTCCTCAGTCAGAATACACCTGTCAATCAAAGAGTGCATATTTCAATAACTGGTGATTTATTAACTAAAACTATTAAAGTATAACTCACTGTAGACTGAAAGAAAATTTGAACAATAATCTGCACAGACTTAAAAAAAACACCCTTACCATGTTTTTTTTCTGATGCTACCACAGTAACATTATGAATTTAGAGATGCACCATCCATTCAATTCTTTGCAGTAACTTGACAATATGGATTTGGTAATCAGTTAGTACTATCAAGGGGGCGAAGAATTTATTAGGGATGCTCGGGAACATGTCCCTATCAATATCCAGTGACTACTAAATTGTCCCCAGCAATAATTTTGATCAAACATGATACCCAAAATCAAACACACACGCTTGAGTCCCATAGTATATCAAAGTACCAGGTTTTTTGGACATGTACCATAGGTAATGCCATTGTTTATGAATATGGTAATCATTTAGTATCCTGGTACATATTAAAGGACCATGGTAAAATTATGGTATCACATGGTACTTTTAAATACACCATTGATACTGAAATTACTGTATTTATATGGTAATCCAATATATTTCCAGAAATACTATGCTACTGCTATGGTGAATGTTTATAGTTAACCAATCAATTCTTTACAGTAAGCTGGAAATACCATGGTATATGGATTTGTTAATCATTTAGTACAATAGTATATTAAAGTACCATAGTATTATCATGCTTTTCAGACATGGTACAATGGTAATACCATGTTTTTTGGACATGTACCATGGCAGGTAATGCCATATATATAAATATGGTAATCATTTACTGTAGTACCCTGGTACATATTAAAACACCATAGTATTAATATGTTTTTTATTTACCATGGTAATCTTTGAAATTGCTTTTGGAGTACCATATACAGTTCAAACCTAAAAAAGTGCCATGGTACAACCACTGGTACTGAAATGAATGTATAATGGTATTTACATGTCACTCCAATTTACTTTCAGCAATACTGTGCTACTAAATATGGTACAATAAATGTTAAAAAAAAATAAACACGGTAATGCCATGTCCCAAATCTTTATGGCAGTACTATAGATAGTACCGTTTAGTAAGTGAATATCCTTACAAAAAAAATATACCATGGTAAAGTGATGGTAATATTATGGTACTCTGAAACATTTAGGACATGTACTATGGTAGTAGGATGTTTTTAGGGATGTACCAATGGTAGTACCATACTGTATCTTTGCAGTAAATTCAAAATATGAAAATGCCATGGTATATGGATTTGGTATATAATTTATTAGGACCATAGTATATCAAAGTATTATCATGTTTTTGGACATGTAGCATGGCCTTATGTAATGCCTTTTTTTTTTTTTTTACTATGGTATTCTTTAAAATACCTTTCTTTAAAGTACCATATAAATTTTGACCTTACATAAAGTACAAATAAGATATCAATCATGGTACTGCTACATGCTACTGAAATTCATATACATGTTACTCCAATATACTTCCAGAATACTATGCTACTACTATTGTAAGGTCCACAGTATTCTTGAACATATGTACTTGATAATGCTACTGTGATATGTGTCTTAAAAACACAGCACTTTTTGTAGGTCTTTTAATACCATGGTACATATCAAAACACTATGGTATATCTATCTAACACCATTACTTTACCATTGTACCATCACTATAAGCTTGTCTCAAGTAAAGAAAGTGAATAATCCGTGTTTACCTGTATGTGATGCTGATGGTGCCATACATCACAGTGAAGATCAGCAGCTCTCGATATAATAGTTTATAGATGCTTCCTTTCCATCGCAGAAGCAGGCGATAAAAGGTGCCCAGGCGCGCATCTGCCACCCGCCGTGAGTATGTCACCGTCATCTCTGCCCCCTCTGGACAGGAAGACCATTCACTGCCTGTCAATCACAGTCTCTACTGACCTTTCACTATGACTAGAGATGATAAGCATGGACATCTACACCAGGAAACACATGCATGCATGCATTCGCAGCACTGGCTGAATCAGATGTTAGTCAGCATGCATCAGCACCTAAACTAATTGCATCAAGCCAGTTATATTCAAATGCATGGGTCAAATTAAGCAAATGTGAGAAGTATTAAAAGAGAAACAGAAAACATCAGAATGCAAGTCCATCATATCAAATCCTGGTCTGTAGGCCTGAAACACTGTATTTGTAAGAAAGAAGCAACTCTACTCACAGCGTGTGATGTTTCGGGAGTTGACGTCTTTACCGGAACCGTTAAAGACGGGAAAGATCGAGCAGGGACGCCCACAACTCCGGTCACTTGACCTGTTAATCTGTTTTCCACTAACAAAGAGGCATTGTGGAAAACTGGGGGGGTTTGTTAATCTGAGCAAATCTTTCAAAACTCACACATGCACAAACACTCACACACATTCTCCATTAAAAGAGTCATGTATTAATTGCAGTTATGTAATGTAAATGTTATGCATATACACAGGAAATAAATGATCAATATTTCTTAATCTTTCATGTGGAGTTTAGGCTCCAATAAACGTTTTCTGATCACAGAGGCCCTCAGCAGGGTGTTTAGTGCACTGTGTAGGGCCCTCTAGTGGAGGAAATGCACCTCTGCGTGTGGCCCCATTTCTTTAACCCACGCCTGACCATTAAAGTGCTGGAACTCCGTTCAAGGTTGGAGCGACGGTGAAAGACCATTGCGAAGACCTGCAACTGTTTAGATACTCAAAACATGCAAATAGCATCTGAGAGTGTATTTAACGAGAGCAGGGTTTTTGCATGAAGAGTCTGTGGAGAAAAAGCCGCATTAGGTCACTGGGGTAAGCCTGATTTCTCTGTTGTGTTCTGTTATTGTATTTCACATGGGAGACTTTTGATGCATCCTATTATATGGCGCATTTAAAAATGACACTTACACTTCACCCTTTCTATATCAAAAGCAACTACAACATTTTATCATATCATTAATGTCATAATGTTTATTTCCAGTTTTCAGCATATATAATTATTTTATACTTTTAAGTATAATAAGGATAAATGTTGTAGCTGTAGTCTGAGCATTTATCCATTTTCATATTTAACTGGCTACTTTCCAGTTTTGTCTCTTTGAGAGCATGTTAGGTAGATATTTAACTACATTGTTGCAAACGTTAGGTTATGGTGCAATGCTTTAGTTACATTTTGATAACCTGAATGGAAACTTTAGCAGTGATGCATGCGGAAAAAACTACAATGTCTTAATCTCTGAACATGAATCTAATCTCTCTGTATTTAACAGGCTGGCTGTGAGAAATGCAGCTGAAGTGAGTGCGCTCACGACGAGTGTGTGTGTTTTTAAGGACTGCTAGACTGGGAATATACTTTCCGTGATGGACGCTTTTGAAGGAATCCATCGTGTGCAGCTCTCCTCCTCTCCTCCTGCACGCTCCAGGTCTGTACCAGGGTACGAGGTGCTGGTGGCAGGGAATTCTGGGATAGCTGTATACTCGTCACCTACATTCTTTGGCAAAGGTGATTTTACAGATCAGCATACAGCAGAGGAAGAGAGATGCCCGGTTGGGAGGTACGTCAAGATTTCACCTAAACAAAAAATACCATAGTATTACTCTGTTTGTTTGTTTTTTTATAGATTTAACTTCAACAGGTCTAATGTTATGAACAACTGCTAAATGGTGACAGAGCAAAATCTATCACCCACAATTATTTTTGTGAATGTATAATGAGGATTTAAACTCATCCTGCTGAATGAGAAGAACTGTAGGCACGCAATATCAATGTGTGAAAATCAATCAGAATGAGAGCGCATACAAGGAATTTGTTTTAGTGTCACAAGCTTCCAGTACACAGAGACAACAACACACAGACAATAAAAAATAGGATGAGAATAAAATACACACATATGTAAATATAAATAGCTAGGAACATGTAAGTAACAACATAATACAACTTAATATAACAAACATAACATTACTTAACAAAACACAACACATAAAATAAAATACGCAACATAACATAATGGAACAAACAACCTATCAGAACAGAACACACAACATAACAACATAACAGAATGGAACAAACATGCATACTAGAACTGAACAAATAATTTAATGTAACATAATAACATACAACATAACACAATGGAACGATTTAATGTAACATAACATAAATTAACACACAACATAACAGAATGGAACAAACATGCATACTAGAACTGAACAAATGATTTAATGTAACATAATAACATACAACATAACACAATGGAACAATTTAATGTAACATAACATAAATTAACACACAACATAACAGAATGGAACAAACATGCATACTAGAACTGAACAAATGATTTAATGTAACATAACATTTCAACATACAACATAACACAATGGAACCAACATAACATACTAGAACTGAACAAATAATTTAACATTACATAACATAACACATAACAGGATGGAACGAACATAACATACTAGAACTGAACAAACAATGTAATGTAACATAACATAACATAACATAACAACATACAACATAACAGGATGGAATGAACATAACATACCAGAACTGAACAAATAATTTAACATTACATAACATAACACATAACAGAATGGAACAAACCTGCATACTAGAACCGAACAAGCGATTTAATGTAACATAACAACATACAACATAACACAATGGAACCAAATTAATATACCAGAACTGAACAAAAAATGTAACATTACATAACATAACACATAACAGGATGGAACGAACATAACATACTAGAACTGAACAAACAATTTAATGTAACAACGTAACGTAACATAACATAACATCAAAACATAACATAACATAACAGCCCTGCTGAAAAAACAACAACAACAACAATAGAAACCATCACAGAAATTCTAAATGGTCTCCATAAATACCATTCCAAACATTACAAACCATAAACTTTTCCTGCAGTGTGTTTTCCATTAGGATTTAGTGGTTTTAACAAGCCACCAATAGAAGGCGACCAATTACCATGGTAGAAACTCACAGAGTCCATTACCGTTTCCATTAAAACCAATGCAAGTCACATTATAACCAGTAAAACCATTACAAATTCTGTGATGGTTTCTTTTGTTGTTGTTTTTTCAGCAGGGAGAACAGAACTGAACAAACAATTTAAAATAACACAACATACATACATAACATAACATATGGAACAGAATGTAACAAACATAACCTAGTAGAAGTGTACTGTGTACAAACAATTTAATATAACATAACATAATATGCAAAATAACAGAATGAAACAAAAATAACATACGAGACCTGAACAAACAATACATAAAACACAAAACAACAGAACACACATAACCAAACATACACAACATAACACAATGGAACAAGCATAACATACCAGAGCTGAACAAAAATAACATAACACATAAAATGACATATGCAACATAACAGAACCATGGATGGGAACAATGTAACATAAAATAACACCACAGTACGGAACAAACATAACACACCCGAACCGAACAAACAAAATAACATAATAATCATAAATGACATACAGAATAGTTACACTGAACTATTTCTTTGAGGCGTATCACGTGATTCCTGGATGCCTCCGCTCGGTCACGTGACCTGTGATTGACAACTGGACATTTTTCCTGCTCAATCTCAGAGGAAAGTCTGCCAAAACTGTCTGACTCCAAAACAAAACATCACGGACTTCTCGCTCGGATCCGGAGAGTTTATCTGGATTAGATCTCAGCTGTCGAGCTCAGTCGGAAAACTTCAGCGAGATCCATTGGTATTTTTCTTACTGTCTATCTCATTTCTGTTTATCCGAAATGCATCATTTCGGGAAAGCGGAGCTGCAACTTTGTAACACTGTAACTTTGTTAGATTGTCGCACTCTTTGTGTTGTCGCGAGCGGGTGCGCGGTGCGCGGTGACCGCGGGTCGCGGGGAGTCCTGTAGCCGGGCGCGGTGAGGGGAAGGGCGGGGAGCGCACACGGGAAATACCGCGACTACCGCGGAGCCCTGAGTTACATAAACCGCCCTGAAGTACAGTCAGGGCTGATTTTGATCATAACGACACACGAGCGTGTATGAAATCATCCACAGCTCTGTTAGACTATATAAAGGAGGGTGTGGCGTTATGTTTTTATGACTAGATTATTCTTATATTGTAAAAGATTTGGACATGGTCCTTGTTTAGATGTTAGACTCCTGTTGGCTGAGTTGGGAGGGTTACTTTGGAAATGTAATAATAGGTTACAGATTACAAGTTACCCTTTGTAATGTAATAAGTAGTGTAACTATTTCAATTACTTTATTAATGTAATGTAACTGATTACATTTGATTACTTTTTAAATACTTTTCTAAATTTCTAACTATTAATCATTGTTAATCAATATTTTCTATTAATCATTTTCTAACATTTAAAGCAGGCAGGGTTAACCTTAGAGCAGCACTCAACACTGTTTACTGTCAGACTTTCAAAAGCCTTCATCACTTCAATTAAGATTATCATAATTTTTAAAGCACAGCCACCACTAAATCAGACTTTAGCACCTCTTTTTACTTTGAGATCATTCTGAGGTTAAATATCATATCTTTGCATAGCTATGACAGGAGACACTGGCATCTAACAATGCCTTGGGGAAAAAAAACAGTTAATCTTAAATAAAGCATATACATAAACCCAAATAGGAAATAGTTATCAATTAAGCATGTGTCCTATTCTGTGTCCTAAACATTGGTGTCTCATATCTTAGAGCAGTCAATTCAATTTAATCTGTGTGTGTGTACTTGTTTATGCTACAAATGTCCCCACAAGGATAGTAAAACCTGACATTTTTGACATTGGAGGGGAAAAAAAAAATTAAAAATGGTAAATGATGTTTATCTGAAAGTGTAACAATGCAAACAGGTTTTCTGTAAGGGGTAGGTTTAGGGTTAGGGGATAAAAAATATCGTTTGGTCAGCATAAATGTAATTGAAGTCTAACGTAAGTAAGTAATTGTAATATTACTTTGTAATCGTAACTTTGTAATAGTAACTATAATTTAATTACACATTTTTCTCAGTAACTATTTATTTTGTAATTAAAATATGTAATTGTAACTCATTACTCCCCAACACTGGCAACAGGACAACAGTGGGATCTAATTTAGTTTTATAGACTTGAAACATTTTCTTTAAATGTAATAATTAATGTCCAATATGCATCCTGAACATATTCCTTTAGGATTTTTGATATCGTGTTTTTGAGAATTGGTGAAATCTTGCAGGTTGGTAGACCTGGAGCCAGATCCGAGGCCTGGACTGGGGGGTGATGGAGGGCAGCGGGAGAAGATGCCCCCGGAGGAGGCAGGAGCACACAGACGAGAGACGTACAACATGTCCCGTCTGCGGAGTTCCTCTCTGGAGATCAAGGAGAAGGGAACAGAATTCCTCCGAGAGCAGCTGGATGCTGCACAAAAGGTGCCACATGTTCTATTCTATTCTATTCTGCACCAAGAACCGTTCTTCAGTGTAAAAGGTTCTTTAGGTTTCCTTGTAGGTTCTTCAGATCACTGCTTGGTTTCTTTAAAGCAATAGTTTACCCAGAAATGAAAATTTGCCGAAATGTACTCACCCTCAGGTTATCCAAGATGTAGATGAATTTGTTTCTTCATCAGATTTGGAGAAATGTAGTATTACATCACTTGCTCACCAATGGATGTGAATGGGTGCCGTCAGAATGAGAGTCCAAACAGCTGATAAAAACATCACAATAATCCACACCACTCCAGTCCATCAGTTTAATGCCTTGTGAAGCGAAAAGCTGCGTGTTTTTCAGCAAATCTTTTGTTTATTTAACAGGCTCTCCTATTCAAATCTATTCTATTCAAATATGTTTTATAGACTCTCGTCTGTGTTTTCAGGAGCTGAAGTTGAAAGACGAGGAGTGTGTCAAACTGTCTCATGTCAGGAATCAGCTGGAGCAGGAATTGGAGGAATTGACCGCCAGTCTATTTGAGGTGGGCGGGACTAATGTGACATCATCACTGACAGTGAACAGAGAAGACTATTGTGTGTCATGAACATTGACATTATATTACATTTTAGCTTAAAATTTATACAAGGGGTTGTATCTTTGGTTATCAAACTGTGTCAGTTTCTTAATTTTTTTAGTAAACATTTTGCCTCTAGTAGCTCATTTTAAATGGTGTCGTGGTGACAAATTAATTTTTATTATAAAACAAATTATAAAACAGTTTAATATTATTGAATATTGTAGTAAATTATAAAATAATTTATATAATAATAAATTTATTAATATAATTATAATTATATACATTAAAAATATATGTTTTAATTTATAATATTTATTTATTTGTTTGTTGATTTATGGAGCCTCACAATTAATGTTAAGTTATTAAAAATCTACAATTTAATATAATTTAATTGTTAAATATAAAAATATTTTATAATGAATATATTTATATAATTATAATATATAATAATATAATTAATAATGATTTTTCTATTTATAACTGTTATTTTATTTTTAATTTCTAATTATATTTATAATTTTAAAAATATTTCATATAGTCTTACAATTAATATTACATTTAAAAATATTTTACAGTTTAATACAATTTAATTTTGTAATACATTAAAAATATATTTTATAATTAATAATGAATCATTTATTTATAATTGTAATTTTATTTTAAAAATTTTATTTAATTTATAAAAATTTAAATGTTCCATGTAGTCTCACCATTCATGTAAAATTGCCTTAAAAATTCTGCATGCATAATAACTATAAAAACATTAGCAAAATGCTATTCAAAATATTTTTTGATGAAGCTTTGCATGTCAGACACAGGACATGTTTGTTTCCATGTCACAACCCTGTGTATTTCATGTCACAACCCGACCTCATCTCTCATTTCTAGGAGGCCCATAAGATGGTGCGAGAGGCCAACGTGAAACAAGCGGCAGCTGAGAAGCAGCTGAAGGAGGCTCAGGGCAAGGTGCTGTCTCACTCTTTCTGTCCCACTCTCTGCTCACTTCAGGCTCTTTAATCTCAAAATACATCTGTCCTCTCAGATCGACGTCCTGCAGGCGGAGGTCTCCGCTCTGAAAACCCTGGTGTTGACCTCTACGCCCTCCTCCCCGAACCGCCAGCTCCACCCTCAGCTGCTGTCGCCGGGCTCCAGTCGGGCCTCGTCTCGTCCCGGGGGCCACACGCGCAACAAGAGCGCCAGCGGTGCTCTACAGCTGCATACGGAGCCCACGCTGACAGATGCAGCGACAAACCGGGAGGAAAAAGAGGTACAAACACACTCCTGAAAAAGACCACAGGCTTCTAGGAACTAGTTTTGGTCTGTTGCTGCATGATGAGGGTTTGATCACTGACTTCCTGCTGTTCTTCCTCTGTTTTCCTCCTCCTCCGCACCTCCTCGTGGGTCTGTATTTCTCTGATCTGTGCAGTTCCTGTTCTCCTCTCTCTGATACTGTGTGTCTGATTCCTGGTCAGCTGCTCTGTGTGACCTGTGTGTCAACCCTGGCAGGTCTCCATGGCAACAGGGTACAAAGGGTTCCGAAATAGAACTTAATTTATTTTGCTTTCTTGCTTTAAAAAAAAAAAGAGGCGGAATCCAGCCTAAGGTGGTTTGCTGGTCTTTCCTGGTTTAAGGTGGTTTAGCTGGTCTGATCGACTGATAACTGCCCAGTCTGATCAGTGCGGTGTTGTTATCGTTAACTAAAAGTAATAAAAATAGTTTTTGTTAATTGAAATAAATCTGAAATAAAATGAAATATTAGATGAAATTAATAACTGAAATGAAAATGAGAAATGCCATCTTGGCATTTGAAGTGAGTTTTATTGAAGTTTTTTCGAAGTACTAAAATTATTAAAACTAAAATTAAAATAAATTACAGCTAAATAGCTTCAAGTATTAAAAAAACTAATAAAAATGACAAAAAGCACACAATAAAAATGTAAACTAAAATTAAAATGAAATCTGAAAAAAAAGCTAATTCAAAATATTAATAAATACTGTGAAATAAGGAAATATTTATAAATACTAAACATATGTTAATAAATAAATTATATTAATAAAATGTGAATATATAAAAAATAATGAAAATATAAAAAGCTAATTCAAAACATTAAGTACAAAACAATTATATTATTATATATTATTATAATATTAGATATATTAGATATATTTTTAGAGATAATAATACAATACATATTAAAATAATATTTCTAATAAAATATTAATAAATATCAAAATAATGAAAAAATAAAAACGAGCTCAAAAATGACTAAATACAAAAAGAATGACATTTTAGATATGTTAATAAATACTAAAGATTATTAATATTTTATATAATATTTATTTTTATTTACATATTTAATTATTAATAAAATATATTAATAAATAGTACAAATAATGAAAAGGTTTTACATATAATAAATATATACTAAAATATATTAATATATTAATAAAGTATATTAATAAATACTAAAAAGAAAGAAAATGTAAAAAATAAAGACTAATTAAAAACATGAATAAATACTATATATAAATACTACTAAAATAACACCAGTGTGGCGTCCAGGTTACACCAGCAAACCACCTTGGCTAGTTTTACCTTTGTTCCGCTGGGAAACAAAACAAAATAGCAATCAACACATTTAAGAAAAAGAAATGACTTATGAAAGTACCATTAATTAATTGAGTGGTTAAAGGGATAGCTCACACAAAAATGAAAATTACCCCATAATTTACTCACCCTCAAGCCATCCTAGCTGTATATGATTTTTTTTTTTTCAGACGAATCCAATCAGAGTTATATTAAAAAAAATGTCCTGGCTCGTCCAAGCTTTATAATGGCAGTGAATGGGTGTTATTTTTCAACAATCCAATGAAGCGCATCCATCCATAATTAAAAGTGCATCACATGGCTCCGCTTTGTTGGACTGTTGAAAAATAACACCCATTCACTGCCATTATAAAGCTTGGAAGAGCTAGGATAATTTTAAATATAATTCCAATTGTATTGGTCTGAAAAAAGAAAGTCATATACAGCTAGGATGGCTTGAGGGTGAGTAAATCATGGGGTAATTTTCACTTTTAGGTGAACTATCCCTTTAAGCAGGATGAATGAAACTCTCTCTCTCTTTTATCTAGTTGGACTCTGTGTTGTTCGCTGAGTTCCTCTCGTGGAAGGAGGCGCCCGGTCTGGATCGCTCCTCAGCGTTCATCAGCAGGGTGTACAGAGAAGATGTCGGCCCATGTCTTTCGTTCACCTGCTCTGAGGTGTGTGAGTGCACACGTCTTCCTCTGATCGTCTGTTTTCTCTCTCTGACGTTCTCTTGTGCTTTTCCTCCAGCTGTCTCAGTCGGTCCAGTGCGCAGTGGAGAATAACTCTCTCACCATCGAGCCCGTCGCCATGTCGTCTCTGCACACGGTCAAAGCCCTCGAATGTGGAGGACCCAAGTAAGTCATGGATGGATAACTCTGTATTAACAAAACACATCAGTCACTTTCTTTCACGCTTTTGGCCAATCAGACGAATTTAAAGGGATAGTTCACCCAAAAATGAAAACTCTGTCATGAATTACTCACCTTCATGTCGTTCCAAACCTATAAGACCTTCGTTCATCTTCAGAACACAGATTAAGATATTTTTGATGAAATCCGAGAGCTCTCTGACCCTCCCATAGACAGCAAGGATCATACCACGATCAAGGCTCAGAAACGTAGTAAAAACATTGTTAAAATAATCCATGTGACATCAGTGGTTCAACCGTAATTTTACGAAGCTACGAGAATACTTTTTGTGCGCAAAGAAAACAAAAATAACGACTTTATTCAACAATTCTTCTCCTCCACGTCACCCTATAGTGCCATTTTGGAGAGAAACAACGTATGCAATGTATGTACGCAGATACATTGTTTACATTCAGATCAAAGTGAAAACTATGTAAACAGCGTTTCTAAGCCTTGATCATGTAAGGATCCTTGCTGTCTATAGAGAGTCAGAGAGCTCTCGGAATTCATCAAAAATATCTTCAGTTGTGTTCTGAAGATGAACGAAGGTCTTACGGGTTTGGAACGACATCAGGGTGAGTAATTCATGACAGAGTTTTCAGTTTTGGGTGAACTATCCCTTTAAGAATCATGAAGAATCGTGCATGTCAGAATCAATTTGCTCTCTTTTTACTCATAAAAATGCTGATTTACTTCTTCAAATAATGTGCATTACGTATCTTTTATTTATATAATGACAAATCCAAATAAAATCTCAAGCAGAAAAAATAATTAAGTTACGTGAGCATTGTTGCATTTCTTTCCAAATTTGACAGAATGCAATTTATGATGCATTTTGCAATCAGTTCAAGTTAACTAAACAGTCTAACTAGCTACCTAAGAAAAAAAATAAATTATCTGGTGTAATGGAACAGATATTTTGCCAGTTCTTTTCTTTCTGGAGGAATTAATTAATTAATTAATAATGTTTATTTATTTGTTCCTTAAAAATATATAAAATATAAAAGAAAATACATGATTTTATATATACAGTGCCCTCCACTAATATTGGCACCCTTGGTAAATATGAGCAAAGGCGGCTGTGAAAATAAATCTGCATTGTTTATCCTTTTGATCGTTCACTCAAAAAATTCACAAAATTCCAACCTATCATTGAAGTAAAACAATTGAAAGTGGGGAGAAAATCTCATTGTGAAATAAATGCTTTCTCTAGTTCATGTTGGCCACAATTATTGCAACGTCCTTTTCCCGAGATAACAGCTCTGAGTTTTCTCCTGTAATGCCTGATGAGGTCAGAGACACCTGACAAGAGATCAGAGACCATTCCTTCATCCAGAATCACTCCAGACCCTTTAGATTCACAGCTCCATGTTGCTGCTTCTCTTCAGTTCACTCATTTTCTACAGGGTTCAGGTCAGAGGACAGGGACAGCCATGGTAAACGATTCATTTTGTGCTCAGTGACACACTTTTTGTGTTTATTTTGATGTTTGTGTTTGGATTATTGTATGGTTGGAAGATCCAAAAATGACCCATTATAATATTTCTAACAGTCAGTCAGGTTTAGATTTTTTTATCTGTTGGTATTTGATTGAATCCATGATGCCATGCGTCTAAACAAGATGTCCAGGACCTCCAGCAGAAAAACAGGCCCACAACATTAAAGATCCAGCAGTATATAACCGTGGACATGGGGTACTTTTTTTAATCTGGTGGGTTTGCTGCCATAAAGCTCATTTTTTAGTTTCATCTGACCATAGAAGCCAGTGCCATTTGAAGTTCCAGTCATGTCTGATAACTGAATATGCTGGAGTTTGTTTTTGGATGAGCGAGGAGACTTTTTCTTGAAACCCTCCCAAACAACATGTGCTGATGTAGGTGCTGTTTGACCAATTTCTTTTTTTTAAAGATTTTCTTCTCCAGCTGTGGTCCTCGATGAGTCTTTAGCCACTCAAACTCTCCTCCTCACCGTGCATTAGGACGATATAGACACACGTCCTCTTCCAGGCATTTTCCTAACATCTTTAATTGATTGGAACTAGTCAAGTCAAGTCAAGTTGAGCTTTATTGTCATTCCGCTACATGCGGGGGCATACAGTGGAACGAAATGTCGTGCCTCACAGGACCACGGTGCTACATAAATACAGGCATACAACAATGGAGTAAGACAATATAAACCTATACACAACTATCCTACTGATAGATTTTGACTATAAATATACTATCTATAAAAAGTACCTATACAAACTAAAAAATACAAACTATACGAATGCTTCAGATAAATACTGTACATGTGCAAGGAGAAACATTGAGTTCAAGCAGCTGGCTGGGGAACAGTGCAGGATGATTTGTAGTGCATGAGCATGTAAACATACATATATTACTGAGTCTTTTGTGGGATTTGTGTACACACAGCAGTGTGTGTGAAAAGTGACTAGTGCGCATAGAGGAGGAGAGTGTGCTACTACAGGTGGTTTGTACAGGCCCACTCAGAGGGGCGGGGTGATTTTTGAGTTCAGGGCTCTCACAGCCTGGGGGAAAAAGCTGTTGAGCAGTCTGGCAGAGTGGGCTCTGATGCTCCGGTACCGTCTTCCTGATGGTAGGAGCTGGAAGAGACTGTGGGAGGGTGTGTGGAGTCCTTCACGATACTATTGGCTTTGCTGGAGCATCGTGTGAGGAAAATATCCAGGATGGAGGGAGAGGGGCACCGATGATCCTTGCAGCGGTGTTCACTGTCCGCTGGAGGGTCTTGCGGTCTGCTGCAGTACAGTTCCCGTACCAGACAGTGATGCAGCTGGTCAGCACATTCTCAATGGTGCCCCTGTAGAAAGTGGTGAGGATGGGTGGAGAGAGACTTGCTCTTTTCAGCCGGCGGAGGAAGTGTAGGCGCTGTTGTGCCTTCTTGGAGAGTGACATGGTGTTGGTGGACCAGGTGAGATCCTCTGTGATGTGCACCCCCAGGAATTTAGTGCTGCTGACTCTCTCCACAGTCGAGCTGTCGATGGTCAGTGGGGGGTGATCAGCGGAGTTTCTCCTGAAGTCCATCACAACCTCCTTTGTCTTACTCACATTGAGGGACAGGTTGTTAGTGCCACACCATTCAGCCAGCTGTGCCACTTCCTCTCTGTAGTGCGTTTCATCGTTGTTGCTGATGAGACCTACCACTGTTGTGTCATCAGTGAACTTGATGATGTGGTTGGAGCTGGACTTGGCAGTGCAGTCGTGGGTCAGCAGCGTGAAGAGCAGCGGGCTGAGCACACAGCCTTGTGGGGCACCTGTGTTCAGTGTGGTAGTGCTCGAGGTTTGTGGCCGACACGGACTGACTGAGGTCTTCCGGTTAGAAAGTCCAGGATCCAATTGCAGAGGGAATTGTTAACGCCCAGCAGGTTGAGTTTATTTATGAGCTGTTGTGGGATTATTGTGTTGAATGCTGAGCTGAAGTCAATGAACAGCATTCTAACGTAGGAGTCTTTATTTTCTAGGTGGGTAAGAGCCAGGTGGAGAGTGGAGGAAATTGCATCGTCCGTAGAGCGGTTCGGACGGTATGCAAACTGGAGCGGGTCGAGTGTGTTGGGGAGGCTGGTTTTGATGTTGTGAACCATCCATCACAAACTAAAGACTTGTGATGGATGATTAAGGGAATTTGGCCTTTGTGTTCCTCATATTTATAATCCTGTGAAACAGGAAGCCATGGCTGGACAATTTCATGCTCCTAGTCACCCTGGTGTGCTAAAAAATGTAAATATGAATGGGAATATACTTCAGAGATATTTCTAGGGGTGCCAATAATTGTGGCCAACATTCATTGGAGAAAAACATTTATTTCACAATGAGATCCCCCACTTTCAATTGTTTTACTTCAATGATAGGTTAAAATTTTGTGAATTTTTTGAGTGAAAGATCAAAAGGATAAACAATGCAGATTTATTTTCACAGCCACCTTTGCTCATATTTATCAAGGGTGCCAATATTAGTGGAGGGCACTGTGTGTGTATATATATATATATATATATAAAATTCAATCATTTAATTGATTGACAGCTCTTAGACTCCTTCACCTGGCTTCCGCTTTTCATAAGTCCAGATCAAAGTTAAACGCCTTTGATTCGGCATGAAGCATGTGGGACCCTCTTTAATTCTGCCTGCATCGGGGGCAGCAAACACACATGAATCAGACTGATTGCTCTTTGATCTGGGAAGCCGCACTTTAATCACACTTTAATCACTCTTTGATCTGGGGTTGTTTTCACAGCGGTTGCCGGACACCCATAGAAACGTAAGTCAATGCAAGAACCAAATGTGCATGAAATCCTGTTTACACTAACACATGTTCTTCTCTGTCCGGAGAATTATTTTATTTTTATAATTTTTAATACATTTTTATAATTTATTTTTAACATATAATTATTTTATAATTATATAATTTTTTGCGAAAAACCCCTTGTCTTGCAATGCGCATCTCACTTTGTGTAATTGATATAATATTTTATATTATATATTTAATGTATAATTTTCTGTCTTCAGGTTTCAGTGTTAGAAACGTTTATGTTGAAAGTAATTAGTTTCCCACAACTGCAGAACAGGTTTTCTGTGTATTTGTTCCTTGCTGGGCTTGTATCTTATTGGCTGTTAAGAGTGTTTAGTAATTTGATTGACAGCTCTATTGACCAGTGTGTTCTCTTTTGCTTGAACAGTAAATGTGCGTTGAGCGGCATGTCCCGCCCCTGCCGACATCGCATCAAACTGGGAGATAAAGAGAATTACTACTATATATCTCCGTCTAGCAGAGCACGAGTACGTGTCTGTACTGTATTTCTCCCTCTCATTCTTCATAACCACTTTTAATAAGCAGCTCTCAGATGCTTATTTCAGGACCGGATTAATAAACAGCGTTCTCTCCTCACAGATCACAGCCGTGTGTAATTTCTTCACTTACATCAGGTACATCCAGCAGGGCCTCGTCAGACAGGAAGGTGAGCTGATCAACTCTAGACTAGCCTCCTAGAGTTCACTTTGACTATTTATGGATGATTGTTTAGGACTAGTTGTTGTTATCAAAATCAATATCTAGGATTAGAAAATCATGAAATAAACTAATTTATTAATAAAATTATATTTGATATGTATACATACATATAAAATTTTATATAAAATTGCATGTGAATGAAAAATATATATTTGTTACTTTAAATATTACTACTTTATATGAATTAATGTATATATATATTATGTGTATTTTATTCACAATTAATTTAAATATATAACAATAAAAACAATCTGTTTTCTATATATATATATTACATCTGTAATATATATCTAAATATTTTATTTTTTATTTAATTTTAATAAGTAAATATTTTTATTACTCATATACAGTATGTGACCCTGGAGCACAAAATCAGTCTTAAGTCGCTGGGGTATATTTGTAGCAATAGCCAAAAATACATTGTATGGGTCAAAATTATCGATTTTTCTTTTATGCCAAAAATCATTAGGATATTAAGTAAAGATCATGTTCCATGAAGATATTTTGTAGACTTCCTACCATATATATACATTAAAATGTAATTTTTGATTAGTAATATGCATTGCTAAGAACTTCATTTACACAACTTTAAAGGCGATTTTCTCAATATTTAGATTTTTTTGCACCCTCAGATTCCAGATTTAAAATAGTTGTATCTTAACCAAATATTGTCCGATCATAACAAACCATACATCAATGGAAAGCTTATTTATTCAGCGCTTAGATGATGTATAAATCTCAGTTTGAAAAAATGGACCCTTGTGACTGCTTTTGCGTATGTGTGTGGCCCTGGACCGCAAAAGCAGTCATAAGGGTCCATTTTTTTTTAATTGAGATTATATATAATAAATTGAGAATTTTATATATATAATTTTTTCCCCTTTTTTTTTTTAAGTTTTAATTTTATTGCAATACAATATGTCAAAATAAAATAATTGTAATTAATACATTTCCTGTGGTTGCAGTCCAGCAGATGTTTTGGGAAGTGATGCGTCTGCGGAGAGAGATGAGTGTGGCCAAACTGGGATATTTCCTGACGGAGGAGAGCTAGAGAACCAGCACACCAACACAAATACAGCACGGTCATCTCAACTGTCACTCAAACACTCCCATGCTGGTGTGTTCCAGCTCCATATTCATGTATGTATTCAGGGAAGCACTACCGAAGAACTCCCAGAACACTAGCACTCCCTGAGCCCACGGATAACAGCCGCACACTTTCACTCTCCTCAGGCTGTGTGTTGTTCTGGCTTTGGGAAAGACTGAATGCAGTAAAAATGTGCCACTTTGTTAACACTTGAGGTAAATGTTTACAAAACATTCATACAACAGTCAACAACAGGACGTTTTTTCCATTTACTTTTTAAAAAGTTTTTCTCTCACACTTCTGACTTTTTTTTCTCATCATTGTGAGTTTACATCTCGCAGTTCTGCTCTTATTTTTTTGGAATTCCAATTTACATCCCACAGTTCTGAATTTCTCTCAGAATTCTATTTTTCTGTTTTTGCCACACAATAAAAAAAATGTAAAAAGGTAACTGACTTTTTATCTCACACTTCTCAATTTTGTCTTGCAGTTTTCAAGTTTATATCCCACAATTTTGACTATGCTTCTCAGAATTGCTATTTACATCTTGCATTTGAGTGTTTGTCTGCAAAGAAGAATTTTCTCAGAATTGCAAGAAAAAATTTTCAGTTGTGAGATATAAACACAATTACAATTTTTTTTTTTTTTTAATTCTGTGGCAGAAATAAGCTACCAAACCGACATTTAACTTGCCATTTGCAAAAAAATTCAGAGTCATCCATTAAACGCATGATGGCAGAGTTCATATCTCTAATGTTTTCAGCTCATCTAGTGTTCCTCAGTTCAGGAACATATCAACAGACATCGAGTTTTTATTTTATTTTAGAAAGATAGTAAAATAATTGGCTTGTATTTGATGAAGTCTCATGTTGTTTTCGCTCTGGTCAGAACATAAAAAGGTTGATATTCCCACGTCTCGTATGTTCCTCCAAATCTTTTAACAACAGTTCATTACCAGTTTGACGAAGGCGTGAATGCTTACACTAGTCTGAAACTCATAATTATAGTAATTCCAACGATAGAATCAGTTCTGGAGTTCTAGAGCAGTGCTAGAACTTCATCTGAAGGTACTGCACCATCTTGTGCAATGCATATACACCACTAAGGCGCTTTGTGTCCCAGTGATTTCTGTGCACATTAACGGTTTACAGCTTTGAATGGACAATCCTCCAGAGACCTTTTCTATGCAAGTGTCAAGAAAAGTGGCGTGTGAGTCTCTGTTACTGGCACTCCTGCACGCAGCAGCACATATGTTATGGATGCTTAACCATCGTACACAAGTTATGGTACTTGTACCATGATGCATCGCACTCTTATAGATTATAACCGTTGCATGATTGACAATCGCTGTCTTACGGCACGAATACAGTGTTTACAGTGTAGAACTCGCTTGTGGTGGACTGTCATCATATTTGATTTGATATGTGTGAAAACATGCTTTCAGTAGTTTTTTTTTTGGAAATATATTGTTAAGGTTTTGTCAGCCTTGTTTTCATTCGTGACACATTAAATATGGCGTCTACCCTCAGGTCTGTTGCTTTAGTTAAACCTGCTCCTCATGTTAAAATGACCTTTAAACTCCATTAAAAGCATCTTCAGAATATAAATGTGTGACTCAGTTTTGTCTTGTGAATAATTAATATTTTTTCCAAAAATAACTATATAACGTCGTGTAAGAACTGTGTGATTTATTCATAACAATTTATGTATGAATGTACAAACATACATACAGGTCAGTTATATATTTTGGACTTCCATAGAAGTGGAATAATATATATATATATATTAATATGATTTTATGAGAATTTTATGACATTTCAGGATCGTTTCAGTAGTGTATTTATGATGCTTAAAATCATAATTATTTAACAATATGTCAATGTCAAAGCTTATTTAAATGTGTAATACATACAGTGGGTACAGAAATTATTCAGACCCCCTTAAATTTTTCACTCTTTGTTATATTGCAGCCATTTGCTAAAATCATTTAAGTTCATTTTTTCCCCTCATTAATGTACACACAGCACTCCATATTGACAGAAAAACACAGAATTGTTGACATTTTGCAGATTTATTAACTGAAATATCACATGGTCCTAAGTATTCAGACCCTTTGCTCAGTATTTAGTAGAAGCACCCTTTTGATCTAATACAGCCATGAGTCTTTTGGGAAAGATGCAACAAGTTTTTCACACCTGGATTTGGGGATCCTCTGCCATTCCTCCTTGCAGATCCTCTCCAGTTCTGTCAGGTTGGATGGTAAACGTTGGTGGACAGCCATTTTAGGTCTCTCCAGAGATGCTCAATTGGGTTTAAGTCAGGGCTCTGGCTGGGCCATTCAAGAACAGTCACGGAGTTGTTGTGAAGCCACTCCTTCGTTATTTTAGCTGTGTGCTTAGGGTCATTGTCTTGTTGGAAGGTAAACCTTGGGCCCAGTCTGAGGTCCTGAGCACTCTGGAGAAGGTTTTCGTCCAGGATATCCCTGTACTTGGCCGCATTCATCTTTCCCTCGATTGCAACCAGTCGTCCTGTCCCTGCAGCTGAAAAACACCCCACAGCATGATGCTGCCACCACCATGCTTCACTGTTGGGACTGTATTGGACAGGTGATGAGCAGTGCCTGGTTTTCTCCACACATACCGCTTAGAATTAAGGCCAAAAAGTTCTATCTTGGTCTCATCAGACCAGAGAATCTTATTCAGGTGTTTTTTAGCAAACTCCATGCGGGCTTTCATGTGTCTTGCACTGAGGAGAGGCTTCCGTCGGGCCACTCTGCCATAAAGCCCCGACTGGTGGAGGGCTGCAGTGATGGTTGACTTTCTACAACTTTCTCCCATCTCCCGACTGCATCTCTGGAGCTCAGCCACAGTGATCTTTGGGTTCTTCTTTACCTCTCTCACCAAGGCTCTTCTCCCCGATAGCTCAGTTTGGCGGACGGCCAGCTCTAGGAAGGGTTCTGGTCGTCCCAAACGCCTTCCATTTAAGGATTATGGAGGCCACTGTGCTCTTAGGAACCTTAAGTGCAGCAGAATTTTTTTTGTAACCTTGGTCAGATCTGTGCCTTGCCACAATTCTGTCTCTGAGCTCTTCAGGCAGTTCCTTTGACCTCATGATACTCATTTGCTCTGACATGCACTGTGAGCTGTAAGGTCTTATATAGACAGGTGTGTGGCTTTCCTAATCAAGTCCAATCAGTATAATCAAACACAGCTGGACTCAAATGAAGGTGTAGAACCATCTCAAGGATGATCAGAAGAAATGGACAGCACCTGAGTTAAATATATGAGTGTCACAGCAAAGGGTCTGAATACTTAGGACCATGTGATATTTCAGTTTTTCTTTTTTAATAAATCTGCAAAAATGTCAACAATTCTGTGTTTTTCTGTCAATATGGGGTGCTGTGTGTACATTAATGAGGAAAAAAAAAGAACTTAAATGATTTTAGCAAATGGCTGCAATATAACAAAGAGTGAAAAATTTAAGGGGGTCTGAATACTTTCCGTACCCACTGTATATGCATGATGTCACAGCACAATCTTGGATTCTATTGGCTGAGATTAAATTCATCATATATATAAACATGCGGCGCCTAATTTTGAGCAGCAAAACAGAAGTTTAACACAAGAGTCAAAATATTAAAAAAAATAACTAGATGTCTATAAACAAATATTAATGTTTTGCTACAAAGATTTACACTACCGTTCAAAAGTTTGGGGTTTGGAAAGATTTTTAGATTTTGAAAGAAGTCTCTTCTGCTCATCAAGGCTGCATTTATTTGATGACGAATTCAGTTAAAAACAGTAAAATTTGTTAAATATTATTTTGATTTAAAATAACTGTTTGTTATTTGAATACATTGTAAAATGTAATTTATTTCTGTGATCAAAGCTGTATTTTGAGCAGCATCACACCAGTCTTCAGTGTCACACGATCCTTCAGAAATCATTCTAATATGCTGATTCACCGCTCAAGAAACATTTCTTATTATTATCAGTGTTTAAAACAGTTGTGCTGCTTCATATTTTTGTTTCAGGATTCTTTGATGAATAAGAAGTTCAAAAGAACAGCATTTATTTAAAATAGAAATCTTTTATAACACTATAAATGTCTTTACTGTCACTTTCAAACAATTTAATGTATACTTGCTGAAGAAAAGTATTAATTTCTTTAAAAAAAAAAAATCGTACTGACCTTTTAACAACATGGCTAAAAAGTATGCATTAAAGCAAGGGTTTTTGTACATCAGCCGTGGGAGGACCGATGCTGTGTTTCAGCACAGACAAAAGGGCGAGAACTGGGAGAAATGTCAAAAATGTTTCCATTCATGTTCTCACACGTTTTCATTTATGTGTGTTTCCGTCCGGTGTTTCAGGTTGTGAAATCAGACTGTGGTTATGAAACTGGAATATTGAGCATGTAAACACAGACCAACTGGGGCCAAATCTGCACATTTTCCCTCGACTGCATTTCAGCTTCTTCTCTGACAGCATTCTGCCTTCAGCGGCTCGGCTCTCCGAAGGATAAGTCTGCAAGAAATCACATTCAAAGTATAAGCTTTGTACATTTACTCATATAAACAACAGCTCGAGGCGGAGATTTTAACACACCTTTGGTAGCACGCGAGGAGGAGCACTATCAAAGCCACGCCCCCTAGGACTGACATCACTGACGCAACAATGGAAGAGGCGGAAAGGGGCGGAGCTGCAGGTTCTGCATATGCAACAAATAATAGCTCATTAATGTGATTAATATAGCATGGATTGAGGAAAGTGCTGGTTACGGGTGTGTCAGAGGCTGCTCACCTGTGCAGGTGTGACCTCCAGGTGTGTTCAAGCACTGCAGGTGCGGAGGGCAGACGGACGGATGCGCAGAACATTCATCAATATCTGAAATTATCCACACACAAAATTAAAAAAAAAAAATTTAATAAATTGTGTGTCAGATCGATGTCAATTTCTAAATTAATTTAATATTTATATTAAATAAATATTTATTTTATTTAATAGTTCAAATTAATTGTTAATTATTTTATCATTAATATTTACCATTTAATTTAATAAGTTATTTATATGTCATTTTAATTTAATGAGTGTCCATTAATGTCCAAAAGAAATGAGTGGAACATTCAACATTTAAAATAACCAATAAAACTGTAGTTCTATACGTTATTATTTATTTACTATTAAATAGTTACATTTATTTTATATTTAATATCAATCGTTTAACATTTTATTATTAATATTTACTAGTAAATGTAATACTTAATCTTTTAATATTTAATTTAATATTTAGTTTAGGTTAGTTTACAAATGTAAATGAATGTCCAAATGTTCAATGTTTTAATAAATTGGGTGTCAGGTGGATCAGTCAAGTTTAATATTTAATTTAGTTTGATTAGAATATTAATTGTTTAATATTGTATAATTAATATTTACTATATAATTTAATATTTATTATTATGTTATTTTACGCAACTTTTATCAAATTTTTATTGTTGTTTTGACATTATTTAATATACAAAATAGCACAGATAAACAATCAGCTTTGCAACAGTAAGTAAAAACAAACAAAAACAACAACAACTACACATGATAAATGAAATAGAAGTGTGTGTGTATATATATATATATATATATATATATATATATATATATATATAAACGGTTAAAACTAATCAGTTAAACTGAAGAGTGAATGGCAGAAATATAAGAAACAATATTTAAGACCTAATATACACCAAAATGTAAAAAGAAATACATATGTTTCAAAATAACCAATAAAATATTGATATAACCAATAAAACATTGTTTTAATAAATTTGCTGTCAGATGGATCAGTCAGTTTACAAATTTACTTTGAAAAATACTTGTTTTGAATATTTAATTTTATTTAATATTGACTTTGTAATATTGTATAATTAATATTTTACTATTTAATTTAATATTTAATCTAATGTTATTTAACATTTACTATGTAATATTTTATTTATAATATGTGACCCTGGAGCACAAAACCAGTCTTAAGTCGCTGGGGTATATTTGTAGCAACAGCCAAAAATACATTGTATGGGTCAAAATTAACCACTTTTCTTTTATGCCAAAAATCATTAGGATATTAAGTAAAGATCATGTTCCATGAAGATATTTTGTAAATTTCTTACCATAAATATATCAAAACTTCATTTTTGATTAGTAATATGCATTGCTAAGAACTTCATTTGGACAACTTTAAAGGAGATTTTCTCAATATTTTGATTTTTTTGCACCCTCAGATTCCAGATTTTCTAATAGTTGTATCTCAGCCAAATATTGTCCGATCCTAACAAACCATACATCGATGGAAAGCTTAATTGACCTTTATGACTGGTTTTGTGGTCCAGGGTCACATATTTAATGTAACATAAAGTGAAATTAATTAATTCAATATTGAATTGAACCTTGGCAGGTGGGCGGTTGTGGGGTCCACTGGTGGGTGTTGGGGTCACAGGTGATTTGCGTGGCTCCCTGGAGCAGGTATCCAGTAGGACACTGATACATCACCTCAGATTCACACAGAACAGAGAAACCCAGACTCAGCCGCGGGACCGTGCCACAGACCGGGTCTGAAAATGAGACCCAAATATTGGCAGAATATAAATAACACACATCAAATAAAAGGATCAATTGACTTTTCTCATTCTTTGGGTCGCTAATACCGGTGTCAGGTTCTCTCCACGCTGAGAGGTTCATGTGGCCGATGCGTGCGCAGGGCAGCAGGTCGTCGGGGTGGAGTGTGTGCGCGAAGGGGTCAAAGGGCACCAGCCGGATGTGTGTGTTGTCACAGATGATGCGGGACAGAGATGTGGTGCGCAGAGCGTCTCTCTGAGCGGAGCTGAACACACCTTCATTCTGCCACCAGAACCTAAACCACATTTAATTGTGTACTTCACATCACGCCAGACTGACAGTATTTGTCTCAAACTAAATAATAATACTCAGAGGAAGTGGAATATCACATTACCTGTCACCGTCTTGGAGCGCTTTGAACTGTTTGGCGATCAGGCAGGCCAGCAGCGGCCCCACGCGGCCCCCGGGCAGAGCCGGCTCTGAAATGGCCCCGACCCACACGTCTATGTTCTTAGCTGTTCCATAGAGATTCAGCAGCTTCCTGGCCAGAACTCCATTACCCAGAATGCCTGCTAAATCAGTCTCGTTCACAGGCGCCGAGAGACCGCAGAGCTCTCGCCACGCACTGTAACCTGCAGAGAGAGTGAAATAACACAGGGCAAAATAAAAGTCTAGCACAACATACTCGGATTAGTATCTGATGAGTTAGTGAAATTAGTACAAAGTAAATTAGAAAACTGTTATTAAATAGTTTAAATGATAGTGTAGACAACAAATTAAATTCATGCTTTGAAATAAAAATATTGTAATATTTTTAGGTTGAAATAAAAGTCTAGTGTGACATCTTCAGGTTAAGGTAAGATTTAGTGTAAGAAAAATGAGTACAATATTAGGAAATACAATTAGCAAACAATTAGTAAATCGTTCTAAATAAGGAGAGAGATAATGTCAGGAAACTTTATTTATTTATTTATTATAAGACCAAAGTAAGAAAGCAAGCAAATAAATAAATTAATTAATTAATTAATTAATAATTTGCATATTTATCTTCTCAAGTCATTTAAGTTATTGTATTTTTTTTGCACATTTAAAAAAAAAAAAAAAAGAGCTTTAATGAGTTGTAATTGAATCTTTACTAATGAAGAATAAATATGAAACACTGTAGGTTTTTATAAAACAAAACAATAAGTGAGTAAATAAATAAATATCTGCATATTTATATTATGCCATTTTTATGTCAGTTGTAATTTGTACACTTTATACTTTTTCTATTGTAAACATGTCAGGAGTTATAACAAGCTGTAACTGAATCTTTACCTATAAAGAAAAAAAAACTTTAAAATAAATAAGTGAGCTGCCTTAATAAACATATAAATTAGATTTTAAAAAATAAATATAATAAAACATATTTAATCCAATAAATATACTTAAATCAATACTGAAACGAAAAGTTAAATCTAATTAAAATGGACTATTTAAGCAAATATTTCTGGATAGATACGATTATTAGAGTACTTGTATTTTCCCAAATCTACTGGAATCAGTTAAGCTAAATCTTGCGAGTAGTGCTATTTTGCAGTGTTTTAAGTCACATACTCCTATATTTCATGTATTCAATATTTTGCATTTAAACAGTTCTGAAAAATACTCAACGCAAGTATGTGAATACAGGTGCTTCTAGCTGAGAAAACTATATTTTTGTTGCACAAACAAATGTAGCAGTCCATTTAAATAAAAAATAAAAAAATGCCATATTATGCTTAGTAGAGTGTTACCAGCATATCAGAATCAACAGTCTGTTGTGTGCTTCAGTATTTCAGATCCCTCACTTATGAGTTAGGATGCTCCCTTAGAAGGCAGTTGCCTATGCAGGCAGTAGACTATGCTCAACTAATGACCGGCTGCTGACTGGCACCTTGTAGGCCGTGATCTCGTCCCCGCTGCAGGTTTAACGCCGCCAGGTCGAGCGGCAGCCCTCCCTGAGCCTGGAAGAGCCTCTCGGTCAGCTCCTCCACCATCATCTGATCTGCCGTCTGCAGTTTAGCCGGGGACAACAGCAAACCACGCAGCACAGGATCAATGCCACCTGCACACAAAAACATTCATTATGCATCATAACGTCATGCTGTTGATTAAAATATTATATATTTTGAATATAATATGAAGACAAGACACTACAGAAAAAAACCCCATTGTTTTCATGCACTGGTTAGTCTTGAGATTTTGGGCTTTTTGTCTAACACGCAAAGTTACAAACTAAATCATATTATTTGCGAACCTGGACTGAAGTCCCGATCTGAATCATTCGCGCTCCTCGCTCCGAAGTTCTGATCTGAATCAAAAGATTCACGAACCCACATTGTTTGTGTCTGTGTGTGTGTGTGTGAGAAACAAACCCTCTTGCACGACTCTCCAGGATGCAAACAAAGAGTGGTGTAACGGCAGAGCCGGGTGCTCAGGGCTCAACCGGTAATCGGGTCCGAGGCGGTTCACAACCGGATGCACGGTCACGTGTGCAAACCGAAAGGCAGCGGTGGAGAAAATGTTGGAGATGCTGGGGTCAGCCGTGGGGTCGTAACCTTCGTACGGGGGCATGAGGGCCAGGTTAGCACTGCGGCCCAGGACCCGGGGCAAGTAGTGATCCCATGTCAAGATCTTCCAAACAAGATTCAGCAAGTCAGAGACATGCATAAATGAAGTAACCATTTATTACTATTTTTCAAGTTTTATCTTCTCACCTGGTGGACTGCGCCCAGTATTTTTCTGGCCTCCTGGTACAGCGTGTCCGGGCTCCAGTGAGGGTTGAGCATGTGAAGCTCCTCAGCCAATCGGTTGTGTTCTCTCAGAAAGAGGGTGTGCAAAGTGATCATACCCAAGTGCTCATTGGCCCGAGAGTCACCTGAGACACGCACACAAAAAAAGCTCATCAGCTGGCCAGTTTAAATCAGAAAGCATCAGAATTAAGGCCATCTGGGACATTTTTGAATAAAATGATACAAACACTGACTTATTTTCCTTTTCTTCATAGGGTGTTTTAGCTTTAATACCCTTAAAGTCAACATGAAATAAAAACTGAGCAATTCAGCAATATTAACACTATATTGCAAATAAAATAAAACTAAATGTATTGAATTAATCAATATGATTACATTTTTAATAAATATTTACTTAATTTGAAATATTGTTTTTAGTTTAATTTTGCACCACTTGTCATAGCATTTTTTTTTTAGTTAAAGCTTTATTCATCCCATTGAGACTATTATTTATGACTACAGTGGTGCTTCACATAAATAGAGAAGATTATACTTATATACTTACACTAAAAATTAAAATGTATTGTTGCTGTACGACTAATTTCATTGTTTAATAGTATTTAATTTTGTAACTATTTTGTAATTATTTTATTATTTAATATTTAATTTATTAATTTAATATTATTTATACATGATATTTACTTAATTTGAAATGTTTTACTTTTATTTATCTATTTTGCACCATTTCTCATTGTATTGTATGTAGTATGTACCATTTGTCATTGTATGCAATTACTTTTGTCAGGCTAATAAAGCACACTGAATTTAATTGAAATTAGGGGAGGAATATCAACAGCATGAACTTAAATCAATTAAAATGGCTAGTAATACTATCATTGCAGGCTGGTTATTTAAGAAGTATACAATGTTTACTACATGTTCTACTAGAGTTTATGCTGCATCAGATGACGGCCTATATTTTTCTCTTGTTTGTCCCATTTTACGTGATTATGGAAGCAAAATGTGTTGCGAATGCTGTTACATGTTAACTCACAATGAATGATATCTGAAAAACACTCAGAAAAAGGCCTACAACCTGCTTGGAAACAGAACGATCTGTTCCCCATGGATATGTTGAGTCTTTGCGCTGTCTCTGATAGCGGGATGGGGTCGATCCGCTCTCGTGGGCCACAGGGGTCCAGGTTCATCTGCGTGCGGGTCAGGAAGGGCATGAAGCCGAGCCCTTGGTCTGAGTGGAACTGGTTGACGGCAAGCAGGCCGAGAGGAGACGAGAGGTTTCTGAGGGCCGCACTGAGCCCATCTGAGCTCCCGTACACCATGCTGGCGTCCACGAATGCTGTTATAGCGTTCAGCTGCTCCCGGTGACCGAGTGGAACCGTACAGCTGGGAGCAGAGCGGAAAAACGGCATGCAGCTCTGAGTCCCTGTGCGAGGATCGGAGAGAGGGATCTGAACGTGAAGAAGAAAGAACGGATGTTCAGAGTGTGTACAATCCGGCATTTCAGTAGGGCTGCTCGACTAAAGACTTTTCTGGTCGACTAGTAGTCGTTCATTTTAAGCATTAGTCGACTAATCGCATGTTTATTAAAGGGATAGTTCATCCAAAAATGAAAATTCTGTCATTAATTACTCACCCTCATGTCGTTCCAAACCTGTAAGACCTTCGTTCATCTTCGGAACACAGATTAAGATATTTTTGATGCATTCCGAGAGCTTTCTGATCCTCCATAGACAGCAAGGATCCTAACACGTTCAAGGCTCAGAAACGTAGCAAGGAGATCATTAAAATAGTCCATGTTACATCAGGGGTTCAACCGTAATTTTACAAAGCTATGAGAATACTTTTTGTGTGCAAAGAAAACAAAAATAACCAATTTATTCAACAATTTGTCTCCTCCGCGTCACCCTATAGTGCCATTTTGGAGAATATCACATACGTAAACAATGTATGCAACGTATGTACGTTATTTACGCTTTTATGTATGTGATACTCTCCAAAATGGCACCTGGGTAACACGGAGGACGGAGGAGATGAATTGTTGAATAAAGTCGTTATTTTTGTTTTCTTTGCGTACAAAAAGTATTCTCGTGGCTTCGGAAAATTACGGTTGAACTACTGATGACACATGGATTATTTTAACGATCTTCTTGCTACTTTTCTGAGCCTTGATCGTGTAAGGATCCTTGCTGTCTATGAAGGATCAGAGAGCGCTCGGAATTCATCAAAAGTATCTTAATTTGTGTTCCAAAGAAGAATGAAGGTCTTACGGGTTTGGAACGACATGAGAGTGAGTAATTAATGACAGAATTTTCATTTTTGGGTGAACTATCCCTTTAATAAACCATTTAAATCATAATAATGAGATTTCCTACATAGCCTAATAAGTGCTCAAACACAGGCATAAAGCTTGGCACAGCACACTGGCAGAAAAAATTATTATGAATGTGTTGGGAAAAACAGTAAGGAGGCTGAATTAACATTTTAATAATTTATTGATAAACTAGTGTTTTCATTGTTTTTTGAATTGGTTCATTTGAAAGTAGACATTTCACTCTCTATAGATTATTATTTATCTATTTTTCATGTCTGTAAGGCAAGTATACATGGAGTTTCAGAGTTTCGCACTCATGTTTTCAAGACACAGCCATATCACCCTGCAGCCCAAGACTGGTTACCCACTGAAGCTAAGCAGGGCTGAGCCTGGTTAGTACTTGGATGGGAGACCTCCTGGGAATACCAGGTGCTGTAAGCTTTAAAAAAAAAAAAAAAGAAAAAAAAAAGACTGGTTACCCACTGAAGCTAAGCAGGGCTGAGCCTGGTCAGTACCTGAATGGGAGACCTTCTGGGAAAACTAGGTTGCTGTTGGAAGAGGTGTTAGTGAGACCAGCAGAGGGTGCTCACCTTGTGGTCTGTGTGGGTCCTAATGCCCCAGTATAGTGATGGGGACACCATACTGTTAAAAAAAAAAAAAAAGCACCTTCTTTTGGATGAGATGTTAAACTGAGGTCCTGACTCTCTGTGGTCATTAAAAATCCCATGGCACTTCTCGTAAAAGAGTAGGGGTGTAACCCCGGTGTCCTGGCCAAATTCCCACCACTGGCCCTTGTCAATCATGGCATCCTAATCAACCCCATCCACTTGATTGGCTCTATGACTCTGTCTCCTCTCCACCTGTAGCTGGAGGTGGATGCTACACACTGGTGGTAGTTGAAGAGAGATCCCCCCCTTGTAAAGCGCTTTGAGTGCACAGCAATACACAATAAAGCGCTATATAAATGCCTCATTCATTCATTCAATCAAGTTCACAGAAACCGAGACGGCAGAAAGTTGTTCAGCTAACACACTCCATACAGACACTTCAATAGCACACATTTCTCTAGGTTAACATTAGATTGAGTGGCCAAGTAAAGTTGCTAACATATTTCAGATGATAAGCCACATTTGAGGTCGATGAATGATAGGTGAGCGTTTGGATGTCCTGGCCGATGTAGCCTACTGTTTTACCACAGACTAGCCGTTAACGATCTGTCCATCACGGACTGCATGACTTCGCCTGTGGATTTTTAAAAAACATTTTTTCTGCGACTAAGCGACTAATGAAATTTTGGTCAACCAAGCATCTTCTCGTCGCCTACTGGTTAGTCGACTATCAGGGGGCAGTCCTAGTTTTCAGGGTATAATACGCACCTGTATTGGAAAACATGGCGTGTCTCTGCTGCAGGTGCGTGTGCAGTCCGCTCCAGTCTTAAAGGCTGCAGTGCTGGGGCTCTGAGGAGTCAAGGTCAGGTCATGATCGATCCACTGACCCCACTCCACCAGCAGATGAGACAGAGACATGTCCAGAGAGATGTTCTCATTATGAGTGTACAAAACCTCCTGCGACACACTGCGGACCTGCACAGAGACAGTAAGATTTGATTAAATCTAGAAGACTCATTTGGTCTTATTTCATCTTCAGTTTTTTTTTTGTTTGTTTTTTTGTCTAAAACAAAGCTTTTTTATTGGCATTGATGGTTATATGAAGAACCTTTAACATGGAATCTTTCCATTTCACAAAAGGTTCTTTATAGTAGAAGAAGGTTCTTTAGAATATTAAAATATAAAAAAGTGAATTTTTATGCAATAAATTACTAGAGGTGTTGAAATTAATCGTGTCTATGATACATTGTGATGCTGCGGACGTGGACAATTCTGTATCGATGCAGTAATAGGCCACAATCGATTATAGTTTATCGATTCTAATTTAAATTAAATTAAATTAGTAAAATTTTGTTTATTGTTGCGCTAGGATTAATTTATTCTTTAATATTATTTTATTAAATGATTTTACTACATTTTTAAGATAATTAACTATATTATTTTAATTATTTTGTTTATATTTTAATCATTTTAATAATAATAATAATAATGCAATTCGTAATGCTGTTTTATTTATTTATTTATTTATTTAACCAATTTGGCACTATTTCCCATTGTATATAGTATGTATTATTATGCACAATTTCTCATTATATGTAAACACTTTAACGATATGAATGTAAATGTATTTTTTCAGGCTAATAAAGCACACTAAATTTCAAATTGAAGAAGAAAATCAATAGCATTTATATTAAGGCCTAAACAGCAACTATGATTACATCAGTCAGTCTTACAGGTGGTAGTGTGTGGTTGTGGTAGGTGTGTTGTGGGTTCCAGCCCCTGGGGGCCCCTCGAGGGTCCTCGTACTCCGGCGACAGCCAGCGGGCGTAAGGGGTATTTGCTGCCCCCCATTGAGGGTTTTCTCTGCAAAGTCAAAAACAGCATTGATAAAAGGAAATATGATGCTTTCTGAGAACGGATATATTTTGATATCGAGTGCACCTGTTGTTGCAGTGTCCTGTGATGGTACGGTAGCGTTTGGACAGACAGTCAGATTTACACACGGGTCTCAGTGTCTCTGAGGAACAGCCTGTAAGCTGCAGTATGGTCTCCTTGTCTTCTGCACTTAAAAGCTCTGAAACACACACATCAGATGTTGATACGAATTCAAAATCATGTGCTTGTAAATGACCCAAATGTGTGTGTGTGTGTGTGTACCGGTGAGGTCGGGTTTGTCCATGGAGTGTGTGTAAACCATCTCTCTAATCAGCTCTACCGTATTATCCAGAAACTCAGCGGATCTGACGTGGGTTCTGGTTTTGGGGCCGGTTTGTTTGAACAAGGCCAGCAGGTCACTGGGTCGGACAGAACCGTCTGATACGGACGTCTTCACCCTGATAGAAATGAGAGAGCAGACACAAAACATCAGATAGAAAATAAATCATTTTATACCTCTGTATTCTTATTGTATGACAACTATTGACTCATTTGGGTCTATTTTTGTCTCTATTTTCCTTTATTGACTTGATTGAATTCTTTTAACACATTCAGAGTATTTTAAATAATTTTACTAGAATATTTATAATTTTAATATTTTAAATAATTGTATTGATGTTTTTTTATATATGCACTGAACTGTAAGCTGTGGACGTGTGGAACACAATCTTGTTTCTATGCATAAATAAAGTAAAGTAAAGTATTGGTTGATACTTAAATCAAATGAGCTTTGACTCTGACTAAAGTGTCACCTGTCATTGGTGTGAGCGTACGCGGTGTCTGTCAGCTCTCTGGCTCTGCGTAAAGCTTCCTGGATGAAACTAGATCCCAAATACACTGAAAAACACCATCAAATATTTCAATCAGTTGACAAAAATGCAATAATGGAATTCAGATGTCTTACTGTGAACTTGATATATGTAACTGACTGTTGTACTATATAGAAATCAAGAAGCTACTCATTTCTAAAGTTCTATTTTTTCCCTACGCAGAACAATACTAACTGGATCTATAAAGTATTTTATTTCAGTACCTGTTGCATTGTGGGAAGGAAAATGAGATGTGGCTGACAGCGGCAGACACAATATCAGAAGTATAGATATAATCAAGCATGAGAAAGATTCCTGCAATGAGAATAATATACATGTATTTGCCTGCTGATACTCAATAAACCAAACATTAAATCTCATATATTAAAAAAGTATATATGTGTGTGTGTGTGTGTGTGTGTGTACCTACTTAACCATATTTTGTGGACAAATTTGTACCCAAAAGTGAGCTAAACCTGACAAAATCTCCAAAAACCTCCCTTTGAGGACGTCCTCATTTGTAAAACTGGTTTAAAAAAATATATATATATACACACGCACACACAAAAACAAAAATATTATATATAGCAGAAATATGCAGCTACTATACAATATTCATATAAATATTTATAATATAATAATAATAATATTTGTGTACTTTTTTGTTGTACTTACCAAGCATGTCGTATCCATCTGTACGCTCTTGTATTCTCACTCTTGTTCTTGTAAAATATATAACATTTTGTTCTTGCTTCAGACGAAAAGTTGTGCACATTAATGTACAAAAATATTGTAAATAAATACCAATGAATACAGAAAATAAATATGTTCAGTTAAGTGTTTAAATATTTAAGTACTAATACATCACCATCTGAAATATTACATGATGTGTGACTGTACAATTCTGTGTAATTCTGTGTATGAGAAGGTTTAAGTCAGGACTGACTTTTATATGTTGGCTTTGGTCTGCAGGTATGTGCAGAATTCTGTTATCTGTGTGACTGGTGACAACAATTCAACATCAAACAAACCCAAACACACACGGAGTGACTGTCCTGCCCTAATAACCTCTCGATCTGAACACATCATCCTCTATCTAACGGGGTTATCGACACAATCACTCCTCGTGCAAGTCATAGAGACCCACTGCCTTCTGAACAAAATGTGAGCAGTAGTTGCTAAGGTGTTTTTTCGGGTGTAATATTCTGGTTTCAGTTTATAGCTTGGGTTCATCCTTGAAATTCTGTGGGAGTTTTTCGCCAGTTTTATGATCTTACTGTGGTCTAAGTAAAGTAACAGCACAGCTTTTCGCAACAAAACTCAAAAAATGATTTGAGGAAACATTCAGGTCTGGAGCACAAATGCTGCAGGATGACACATACTGAACCTTAAAGGAACAGTTCACCCCAAAATGACAGTTTGCTAATAATGTGCACTCTCAGGTCATCCAAGATATAGATGAGTTTGTTTCTTCATCAGATTTTGGGAAATGTAGCAGCAGTACATCACTTGCTCACCAATGGATGCTCTGCAGTGAATGGGTGCCGTCAGAATGAGAGTCGAAACAGCTGAGATAAACATCACATTAACATTAAACCATTGCTTCTGGCCAAAATAGAAGTCCATAATATATAATAACACTTCCTCCAGTGAAATGTTCATCTCATGTCGTCCACTCACAACAAAATCCACCCACATATTCATTTAGGACTGTTTCGGCTTGTAAACGGTGCTTGATCAGTGCATATTTCTCTCCTGATTCAGACCAGATGACTTTTTCACTGTAATAAGCAATATTATGTATTATGGACTATCTGGAAGCGACTGTTTAAAATGCCTTGATGGATTTGTTTCCTACAAACATGCAGTTTTTCATTTCTCAAGACATAAACTGATGGACTGGAGTCTTACTGTGGATTACTTTTGAATTATTGAGATGCTTTTATCAGCTGTTTGGACTCTCATTCTGACGGCACCCATTCACTGCAGAGCATCCATTGCTGAGCAAGAGATACAATGCTAAATATTTCCAAATCATTTCTGATAAAGAAACAAACTCATCTCAAGTGGCCTCAGAGTGAATACATTTTAAGCAGATTTTCATTTTTAGGTGAACTAGTCCTTTAACATTTCAACATTTCAACTTTTTAACATTCAGTGTCAGGAGATTATTGTCAATGTTTCCCGTAATCCGTCTTTTTCTGCCCACCTGCGGATGACACTTCTGCTGGCACAGGGACGATCTGATAGAAGACACACCTGGAAAAGAGGTCAGCGGAGCAACAGAGAAAAACACACAGTTCTGAAAGTCTGATAAGAGAAATTGGAAAGTGAGGAGAACTTCGGGGATTCCAGCTCGATGACTTTAAAAGGCTGTTGTTCTCACTCGGGACGAGTGCGGATAGCTTCACACGTCTGATGGGAGCACGTGCCTCACGGACTAAACAACTGAGCCTCCGTGACAGCAGAATGTGTAGTTGTAGAGATAGTCACACGTGTATCAGTAAATTTGAAGTCACAGACAAAAGCTGCAAACTTGTAGATTTTTTTCTCTCTCCCACAAACACAACACTACAGTTACACCTTCTCGAATCCTTCATTGCAGGTGCACAAATCCTATTCTACGAATCAAAAATTAAGAAACGCATAGCTCACATGTTCTGCTACTATTGCTGCAGTGAATATAGTGCAAAACACATTCACACACCTGCATCAAAAAATGTGAAGTCACGGACGAATTTTGTACATCAGCAAACAGTGTTGGGGAGTAACTAGTTACATGTAACAGAATTAGTAATTTAATTACAAAATAAAAGTAATTGTAGTTACAGTTACTAAGAAAAAATGTTTAATTGAATTTCTGTGTGAAATATGGAGAAAAAGTGATTTGAGCATCGGTAGAGGCACGTTACATAACAGCGAGCTAACGTTAAAATAGTAAAGAAAAATGAGTTAAGACATACCACTGTTATGTACATCTTTTGTATTTTATTTTCAGGTTTTAGTCTATTGGTATGTCACTTGCAACGGAGGTGTATTGGAGTCTTTTCTTGTGATTTCATCATAGAGGTGGTAACAACAGATGAGTAAGCTGCCATCAACTACTATATTAGCTGAATTAGCCAAGTGGCTGCTGCTCTCCTCTAAACCACAGAACTGGTTGAGGAGGAACAGATTGCTCCAAGCAAAAACAGGGATGCTGACTATGAGGGGCAGAATCATCAAATGGCTAGCTGTCAGTTTGATTAAAATTAGGTAACCCAAAATATTGATTTTACATTATATTTACATTCATGCATTTGCCAGATGCTTTAATCCAAAGCAATTTGTGCTGCATTAGGTACACATTTTATTGAGTTAAGATACCCAAACAGTATTTTCAAGTACAACTTTTGTTTTTTATTTTCTGGTTTGTGGTCAGGATCATGTCATCTGTAATACATTCCAGTTGGAGGCTTTTCTTGTGATTGCCATCGTAACAGTGATAACATCAACTGGTAAGTTAGCTGAAGTAAACTAGTTAAAGGTTGTTGTTGTTGTTGTTGTTTTACATCATCCCCATTATTTCAGCAATATAACACTAAGCTCACAATGTCAAATGCAGAAACGTTAATTCATCTGTTCATGACCTCAAGGTTAGATTATTGTAATGCTTTATTGGATGGTTGTTCTGCACTCTTAATAAACAAAGTCCAGTTGGTCCAAAATGCAGCAGTTAAGAGTTCTTACTAGAACCAGGAAGTATGACCATATTAGCCCGGTTCTGTCAACATTGCCCTGGCTCCCTATCAAACATTGTGTACATTTCTAAATCTTGTTAATTACTTATAAAGCCCTGAATGGTTTAGCACCTCAGTATTTGAGCGAGCTCTTATTGCATTATAGTCCTTCACGTCCGCTACAATCTCAAAACTCTGGCCACTTGATTATACCTAGAACATCAAAATCAACTGCGAGCGGCAGAACCTTTTCCTATTTAGCACCCAAACTCTGGAACAATCTACCTAACACTGTTCGGGAGGCAGACACACTCTGTCAGTTTAAATCTAGATTAAAGACCCATCTCTTTAACCTGGCTTACACATAACATACTAATACGCTTCAAATATTCAAATCCGTTAAAGGATTGTTAGGCTGCATTAATTAGGTGAACCAGAACCGGGAACACTTCCCATAACACACAATGTACTTGTTACATCATAAGAAGAATGGTATCTAAGCTAATATTAGTATTTTTCTTTCTTATTCCGAGGTCATTGTAGCCACCAGATCCAGTCTGTATCCAGATCAGATGGTGGATCAGCACCTAGAGATGACCTCTACAGCCCTGAACGTCAGCGGAGACCAGGACACCTAGATGAGCCCCAGAGACAGATTCCCAGTGGAGACCTCGTCACCTAGACAACCATCGGCACAAGACCATGGGAACCAGATGAGTCCTCTGCACAATCTGACTCTGCTGCAGCATGGAACAACCTGCTGGTTCATCTGGCCAGAGGAGAACGACACATTATTTCCCTGTTTACTATTGTAAAGCTGCTTTGACACAATCTGCATTGTAAAATGCGCTATATAAATAATGGTGACTTGAATGCACCTTCCTTGTAGGTGTGTTCTGATAGTATATAGTGTTTTTATTAATCTCAAAGCACATTCAGCACAAAGTCTGGCAGTTGGGGCAAATTCTGTAAACACTTGCTTGAAATATTTTATTTTTCTTGTGCTTGCAGGTTCAACCCTGGTGGCACCAAATGCCATTCAGAGTCACAGATCAGATCGAATTCTGGAAAGAGGGTGCAAAGAGAAAGCATCAGCCTGAATGCTGAATCCCCTCATAGTGTTTCTCATCAGAGAGCTTGTCAACTTTGCCAAAATTACTGAAATTTAACACAACAACACAAACTCATGTTTACTGCACTGTAAAAAAAAAAAAAAAAAATAAAAATCCGTAAAAATACAGTACAATATACCGTAATAATTTGAAGGAGGCCCCATTATTCACAGAGATAGTCTCGGTAAAAAATTCATTTTAAAGTCGGATTTCGGGTTTGAGGAACCGTTTTTACACTTCTGTGGTAAATTATATTTTGTTAAATGTAACAAACTGTAACGTTAACTTTGTTGCTGTCTTCCTTGTTTGCCAAATGAATGTCGGAGCCGTCGCATTTGACATTTTCAGCACACCGTCACATCTCACTCGACGTGGAGGTAAGTTACGTGTTACAGTGTGCTCCCTTTCATTTTTATAAATAAGTTTATTAACTTGTAATTGTTGTTGATGCGGTGTATTTGTTACTGCGCGTGCCGTAAAGCATCCGGCATGTTAACGTTACTGAGGTGATGTTAAGCAGCTGTGATAACGTTAAATCTGAAGTGTCGTACAACTGTGTTTAGAGCGCTGTGTGCCTCCAACAGAAGCTGGCAGAGCAATTGTCAAGAAAAGAAGATACCATTACGACTTTTTTTTTTATTCTTTAAAAGAGATTATACGACTAGGTGAAGATCTGACATCGCGGAATTCTTCAAGGATAACGCAACTTTTCTGTTTTCTGCCAAACGAGGTAGGTTTAGACATTTTATTGTCTTGTTTGTTACACACACACACACACACACACACGAGAAGTTTGCTCGGTAATACTGACGGCGGCGAGTCAGGAGCGCATCGAGTTCTTACACGGACAAAAGCACACAAAATTATGTCAAAATGACCATTTTTGGCTAGTGACAGTTTTAAATAAGTTAAAATGTCTTGACTGATGTAAAGTTGGGATGTGAGTCATGTTTTAAAGGGACAGCAGTTCATGACATTCATTGTTTCTTCTGTTTTCTTTTCTAATCACAGGTCGTAATTGTATTGTGCATCCCAAGTACTCCCTGCATTCTTATCAAGGGTTTGTATTCTGTTTTATTTATTAAAACTACAGTTTTTATTTATGGAAGCATATGGGGAGCAAAATTCAGTTTGAAATGCAAAATGGCAATGCAATATGTAAAATGGCAATGCATTTCTGTATTTAAATTGACATTTTCCCATACATATGTGCAATATTTAGTGCAAAATGAAAATTCAATTATATAATTTACGTTTGCCATTTCCTACACTAGTTTTAATATGCAAAATAAAATCATATTTTAGCCCTTTATAAGTTGCAAAATGAAAATGTATTACACAAATTGATTAGATATGTTTAATATGTCCAAGCCAAGACTGTAGTAAAATTATCATTTAATTGCTGTTTTTCCTAAATGCATTTGGACTTAAGGACACTTGGGATTGCATTTCCATCATAATACCGCATGATAATTGTAGAAAAATGCAGTGAGAATTTGAGGATGCATTCTGAGCCAAGGGTGCAGCAAAAGGGTAGCAAAACGGTGATTTAAATGTCTTTTATTTTTCTTAAATGCATTGACGCTTACATATAAGACGTTTCAATTGCATTTTCATTTAATACCTCGCTATGAATTTAAAGTCAAATTTAAAGCCTAAATGCATTTAGGAAAAACAGCATTTAAATGATAATTTTGCTACAGTTTTTGCTTGGACATGTTAAACATCTAATCAATTTGGGTAATAATTTTTGTTTTAATTAACTTAATATTGTGAATAATTAACTTATAAAGTTAAAATGTTTTTAATTTGCATATTAAAACTAGTGTAGAAAATGGCAAATGTAAATTATATAACTGAATTTTCATTTTACACTAAAATTTGGACACATGTATGGCAAAATGTAAATAAAAATACAGAACTACATTGCCATTTTGCATATTTCAAACTGAATTTTGCTACCCATATGCTTCCATTTTTATTTACCTTTAGGGATGTTCAATACTGACAAAAATTAGTAATTGAGTCGTTTATTCAGTTGACTTTGTTATTGAAGTTCTTTGTGTAGGAAAGATAATCAAAGAAAAAAAAAGAAAAATAACTTTATTCAAGTCGTTATTTAACAAAAACAGCGTATCCGTGTGGTGCGGCTGACACAGAACAGCGTACGCAGTTTGCGTTAAGCGGATATTCTCCAAAATGGCGCTACTGTGACGCAGATGCGACGAATTGTTGAATAAAGTCATTATTTTTATTTTCTTTGTGTACAAAAAGTATTCTCATCACTTCATAAAGTTCAGATTGAACCACTGATGGCAGATGCACTATTTTGACGATGCTTTTCATACTTTTCTGGGCAAAAATATCTTAAATTGTGTTCTGAAGACAAACAAAGCTTTTACGGGTTTGGAACGACATGAGGAAAAGTGATTAATGACAGAATTTTCATTTTGGGGTGGAGTAACCCTTTAAGTATATCATAAAACATTGTTGACAAGATCACATGACGGATACAATTGGAGACCACTGGAAATGCAAGTTTAACATTTTATAAAGAATGTTTGAACTGGAACTTGATAATTCAATCTCAACCTGTTCTGCACGTTACTCTGTACTTCACTTTCATTCATTTAATTTCTTGTCATTTCCAGTCTTCCTGTGAAGAAATCCTGAATGAGGGTCGACGGTTCAGATGAAGGGAACCTATGCTTCCAAGACTCGTGTATGAACAACTTTGAGAATCCATGTACAATTTGAGCTTTTTTTCAAATCTCAACATGGAACTTGGACTGAACATGCAGCAAAAGGAAAAAAAAATAGTAGTTTCCCCAAGCTGGCACATGGCAAGCGATACTAAAAGCACACAAACACTTGGAGCCCTGTATAGTTCTCTTAGTTTCACATTGAAATGTTAGGCATGAGTGCATGAATCTTTGTTCTTTATTTTCAAATGATGTACAAGAGTTTTTTTTTGTTTGTTTTTTTTTTTGTTTTTTTGTTTTTTTTGCAGTACCATGTCAATTGTAGATGACAGAATTCACATTTTTGATGTGAACTGTCCTTTTAAATAACATTTCACTTGCCTACTGACTAGAAGTCTGTAGCAATTGTTATTAATAACAGCCCTGTCTTTGTATTTTTTCCCATGTATCTGAAAATGTTTTGAATCTTGACTGTTTCACAAGTTTATCTTTGTGACCACTATTTGGTGCAACACCAATATTGTACAAGTAGCTGCTCATGTTTTCTTTTTTCTGCCTGGTGCTGTTTAAAACTAAAACACATTGTTAAATTAATTGATGTAATAATATTTTTGTCTTCACCTGTTAAAGGCAAATAAAAGCTACTGAACGCACTTTTAAGAATGTTTACACGAGTGTCACGAATCTGGTCTGCACTTCCGTCCATTCACCACCAGAGGTCACTCGCTCACCACATGGACTTTCACACCACACACCACATGGACTCCATTTCCCATCATCCAACACTGATCACAGCTGTCACCAATCACTCATTGCACTAATCACACGCACACCTGATCCCACGCACATACTGATCACACACGCTTTATAAGCCTTGGACTTTCTTTGCCGAGTATTGTTTGCGTTTACTGCTCTCATAGCTGTAGCAACTCTCTGAGCCCTGTTCGTTTCCCTAGTGTTCCCCTGCCTGTCTTTGATTGATTTTTATTTCTGTAAAGCCTGTTTTGCCATGCTACAGATACAAAGTCCCCAGGGGACTGTGGTGATGCCCTTTTTCAGCTAGTGCATGCTAGAGATGAAGATTTGTAATTTGTATTTTTAAAAAGAACATGTTCAACAATTAAAAAGAATATTATAAAGACAAATGCTAATGAGCTATTGTGATTATTATGGGGTTGGGGTTGTAAAAAAAAAAATACAGGTAAAAAATGAAAATAAACTGAACAGTAGTAATATTGACAATACAGTAAAAATACTTTAAATTAGATTAGTTATAATACACCCAGCTACTGTAAGCTTTACAGCAACCTTTACAGTGTAGTTTAGGTGCCTATCAGTTGGCATCCGAACGAGCAGGGGGATAAAATAATAATAAAAACGCTTGCAAGCTGCGAGCATCTTCCAGAGCAGACAGCAGCAAATATTCTTTCTTTTTCTGAAATCACTCACTGTTATACTGTACATTTGTTAATATTTTAAATATATTAACAAGTATATTTAATTGTCTTGTATATGACACTCTCATAATAATCTAATTAACGGGTTAATCTTTTATAAAGCCTCTTTGTGAGTTGAAGCAGGGATGGGCAAACGTGGTACTGGAGGGCCGCTGTCCTGCACTGTTTAGCTTTAACCCTAATCAAACATACCTCTACCAGCTTGAGCTAACTTAATTAGGACTGCAAGAAGGCTACAGGTAGGTGAGTTTTATCAGGGTTGGAGCTAAACTCATTTAATATTTAAACCAGTGGCGGCGTTAGGGCTGGGGCTTGATGGGGCTATAGACCCATCAGAAACTTTAGATTTTTTTACAGCACTGTAAAAAAAAGAAGTTGATCAAACTTAGAAAGTTTAAGGTAACCAGCTTCAGCTGATTTTTGAGTTTTCTCAACTTGTTTTAAGTTTATACAACAAAAAGTTGAGAAAACTCAAAAATCTCCTAAAAAATAAGTTGAAAAAACTCAAAAATCTGCTGGAGCTGGTTGCCTTAAACTCTGTAAGTTTGCTTAACTTTCTTTTTTTTTTTTTACAGTGTAATAGATATTCTTATTCCAAATTAAATAACTAGTAAGAGAAAAATTGTGTTTGAAAATCATAGACCATGCTAAAAGCGAATTCCACCATTCGCCACGCAATTATTAAAGTCAGGCAAACTTTAGCATACAACCTCTTTCGACAAATATAATGAAAAGATGATACAAAATTGAATACCTTGGAAAATAATCATAAGAATAATATACATTAAAGAATAATAATACCTTTAATACTTTTTAAGGGCCTTCATTTTCTCTAAATTGATTTTTCAACTTTTAATACTTTTTAAGATCGCGGTCACCCTGTTCTGTGATGGTAAAGCTACATTTTTAGGAGTCATTACTCCAGTCTTCAGTGTCACATGATCCTTCAGAAATCATTCTAATATACTGATTTGATGCTCAATCAACAACATTTCTTTTATTATCAATGTTGAAAGCAGTCGTACTGAATTTTGTGGAAACAGCAATACATTTACAGGATTCTTTGATGAACAGAAAGTTCAAAAGAACAGCATTTATTTGAAACAGAAATTATATAGGTTTCTTCTTCTCCCTTTTGGTCAATTTTAATGCATCCTTGCTGAATAAAAGCCCAAACTTTTGAGCAGTAGTGTACAGTCACCATTTCTAGTAATTCAGGGTAGAAATATTTAAAGAACCGTGCAGTCTTAAAAAAAAAAAAAAAAAAAAAAAAAAAGGCAAATTTGAATTTTTGAATTTTTTGAATTTTTGCATTTTATTAAAAGTGCAAAAAAAAAAGCAAGATAAGAAAATACATACACAATTGTGTGTGTGTGTTTTCTTTTAAACAAACAATAAAATGTTTTAAAATATTTCTTAAAATAGGCTGAGTCGCTCATTGGAACCAGTTTTTATCTCTGTTGAACTGGCCTTGGCTTCTGTAATCTTGTTAGACCAAAGGAAGGGGGGAGGGGGTACAAAAATTAAGAAACATCACTGATCTTTAATATTAAGACATGTACAGATGATAAAACTTGACCTACAGTTTTACACAGAGCACTGATTGTTGTTGATGAATAACAGTGTCATCTAGTGTTAGCTTTTGGAACTTCTCTATTTTAACACTGAACTCGTGTTTAGCGCCGGGTTCACACTGCACGAAGCAGAGCAGAAGCGTGAGCAGCGCGCGCCCATGGATGGTGCTTTCATATCTTTCACACTGGCAGCGTTTGTCGCGCGCAGCTGAACCGCGGCTTGTGTACTGCAAATACAGACTAGTATCGTTCATTCGGTCACGCTTTTCAGGTGTTCTCTGACAACTGTCACGTGCTTTGATATGGGCAGCATGCTGTGATGCGGCCGTGTTCCCCTCTGTCACGTGTATATAACATGCTGTACATATAGTTTACATGATAAAAAGTAATCTTAAAGTTAATAAACGCCTCTAGTTTTAATAATTTAAACAGGCCTTTGAAGTTTGTGCAATAACTCCTGGCAGTGATGTGTTTTCGTGTAATTGATTCAGTGCTAAATCTAATATTTGATGGGGTTTTTTTATTTTTATTGTTGTAGATTTAAGTAGAAAATGAGAATCGCTAAAATTATTGAATATATTTTGAGTTCTTCTTAATGATTACCAGTTTGGTTTAGGATTAATTAAAGCAACAGTTTTTCAATAACTAGAAGATTATGTAAAATTATGGTATTTGGGGTAAGGCACAATATTAACATGATAATTAATAGATGGCTGACTTCACTTTTCCAATTGTTGACATGACATGGATAGATTCAGATGGTAAATATCATACAGCCTATTATGTTGGGTGTCCATATTAGAGATAATCTGTAGAAACTGTAGCTTGAATGCAATGTAAGTTGCTTTGGATAAAAGCGTCTGATAAATGCATAAAAAAATTTTTTTTTAAATCACCATGTTTATAATGAAACCATCATATTTAAAAGCATGATATTAATCATATCATATAATAAAATAAAATTTGTTTTATTGTTGTAAATCTATATTAATTTATGGGATCTCCTTCAATCCTTTCAGAACCTTTACTTTTTATTTTGTTTCTGTATTTTAAAATCAATTTTTATATTAACATTTTAATGACTGTATATTTATTGAACATTATTTATCAAAATAAGCAGAACATAGCCTAGTACAAACTTTGCTAAAGTGTGGGCCGCTCTGTGCCAGAAAGTCCAGGGCCATTTTTTAGCCCCAGTCCGCCACTGGTGTGCGTGCATCCTGTAAAGTGAGTTGTTTTTGTTAAATTATGCTTAATATTGAGATTAAGTTGTAATCTTGCCGGCAATAGCAGTTATGGTAATTATTTTCCTTTGATTGAGCGCACATAACCAGCGCCTGTACATGCACGTTATGTATATCTGATGTGAGATTCTATAATCACTTTATTTCTACTGTTCTCATGTTCTACATTGAGATAGATTATTGTTTTAGTTCATATGTCTTTTGAGAATCGCAAGTATAAGTGTGTTAATGAAGATTGTGGTTAAATGGCCTATTCAGATGCTAATATACCAATTGATTGAGCTGTATATTACATTTAATTCCAGTAATATTGACAGTAATCTGCCTTCGTTTTACCGTCCATTAAAGTCTACCACGTTTAAATTACAGTGTGACTTGTGTACTTTTATACATCTGTCGGCACATCATTAGACAAACAAATTAGATAGATCGCGATAAACTGCTCCATAACAAAGCACTGTAAGCAATAACAATAGATAACTTGGCAACAATAATCTTTAAAGCGTTATTATATATATATAATGCAGATTATTCACTCAGTGCCAGCTGTCAGTCTGGGGCTGTCCACTTCTGTACGTGAGGACTCAATGTCATCACTGCCTACACTGTAAAAAAAAAAATCTGTAAAATTTATGGTAAAAAACTGACAGCTGTGGTTGCCAGAATTCTACCGTAAAAAATACAGTAAGATTTTAGGTTTTACGGTTTTAACTTAAATTTAGTTAAATACCGTAATTTCATTAACTGATATAATGTTAATATACCAACCTATTGAAGTACTGAAATCTGTTTTGTATCTTTGAAATATACTGATAACCACCAAATGCAGGTGTTGATGAGAAAGTCACATGATGAACCAAAGCCCATCACAAGCAGCTTTTAAATAATAACATATAGAAGGTGCACAGTGTCATTCACACAAACACTAAACACCATCATGGTGAGACTTATTAAACTGAAATATGCAATAAACATTAATTTAACAACATTAGATGTAACATACAACCCTAATAAACATAACTGATAAGAAAAAACTAAGAAGAAACATAATTATTTAAAAGAAAAACTGTAGCATTTTTTACTGTAGCATTTTCACAGTTTTTTTACCGTTAAAATCACAGTCATTTTTTACAGTGCATCACACATAAAACGAGGACACCAATTTGTATAATGACATGGGTATTTCACTGATATTACGACGTAAACATGAAATATGAGGCCGTTTCATCATGAGTCCTCATTTTTAAAATAGCTTTAAAAACATACTTAACAATGTTTTATTAAAAATGTAAAAATGCAGACAAGTTTCTGTGATGGGTAGGTTTGGGGTAGTGTAGGGGGATACAATGTACAGTTTGTACAGTATAAAAACCATTACGCCAATGGAATGTCCTCACTTTGATAACAAAGCAAACCTGTGTGTGTGTGTGTGTGTGTGTGTGTGTGTTTCAGATTATGAGGTCATGACCTTATCTTCACTTATGCTGCTTCAGAAATCAAATACTTCTATACTATAGTAGGCAAAAAACAGTATGTAAACTGAGTAGTATGTCCAAATTCATAGGCTGTATCCGAAATGGCCCCTATACCCTCATTCACTATTCCCTACATTAGTACTCATACAGTTCACTTGAAGGAGTGAATGAAAACGAGTGAGTGAATTCAGACACTGAGTGCACCGGAAGGACAGCCGCTTTGCATAGTTTGCTGTTTAATAATCATTTGAAACGGGCAGCTCCAATAGTAAGATTGAAGGATTTATCTTGAACTCTGTCACGGAAATTATGTATAAACCCTAATAGTCAATTTACAATTCATTTGTATCTGCGTTGTATTACGCCGTGGACGAGCGCTTCTAGAATGAATGAATGGATGATTCAGCTGCTGGCGACACGCGGAATTCATTCGGCGCGACTCTCACAGTGCATTATGGGGATTCTCTAGCCGTTGGTTGTAGGCTACACTCGTTTTCGCGGTGCATTGTGGGATTGAATGAGTGCACTCGAGAACACCACTTAAAGTGGCTGTTATTCGATACAGCCCTAGTATTCGAAAAACAGTATAGAGCTTGGCAAACTACGTCACGTCGCGTCGGATTCCGCCATGTTTTAGGTCACGCTCAGGAGCACACAGTGTAAACAAATGCAAATCACCACAGTAAAAGCCGACCGTTTTACATTCATATTTTTTGAAAAACATCTTACATATACTTAGAATAAAACGGAATAATATGTAAATCTCTTTAAATAAAAAAAAAAATCGCTCTGTTGTTTGAGAGGCTGCAAATATTCATTACTATTCAGTCAGTGGTACTGATATATGCTAACTGCTAAAACACCTACGGCAATTAACCATGGTTTTACTATAGTAAACGTGTAGCGACCGTGCTTTTGGTGTTTGTATTACCATTCCTATAACCACAATCTTATTAAATACCACGGATAAACTATGGTTAGAGTAGCAAAACCATGGCTAATTTTGTAAGGGGAGAATACACTACAGCTAGATCTCAAACAGTGGGTCATTGTTATATCGTCATATTGCCCGGTAAAACTGCTCAGTGTTAAGAGTTAAGCCATTACAGAGGTAACAGAACTTGAAGCTGCTTTGAAACGATGTGTATTGTGGATGCTATGCAAATAAATACATTGACTTGACTGAACCAAGTTGAAGATTTCTGCTAACTAAGGATGCCGAACAACGATGCGAGCGATCAAATAAATGAAGGAAACTTAATCCGTACAAAAAGTGGCCGGGTATTAACGAGCTGCCGCAAATAACATTTCCATATATGGTTTCCTTCTATTAGTGGTGTGAGGGCTTACAGTTTAATCACTGTATCTATAATATATTAAATCTACAGAGATGAATTATAAAGCCACATTTTATTTTAGATGTTTACCATACGAGTTTCTGTTTAATTTTCATCCGAGTTCCGTAGTGAATGTAGACATGTGTTTATATGATTCATTAGATCACGTTGGAATGATCAATTGCCGTAGCCTTTATTGTCAATGTCTGCAGGTAAAACCTCTGCTTTTTCGGCATTATAACGCGGAGAAAGCACGTTTTTCACACCAGCTGTGCAAAGGGATATGACAATTGATGATACAGTAAGCCTTAACCACTGCAACGCGATCTTAAGTAGAATAATATAAACATTAAATAATATAAAAAGTCTACATTCACTACCACTCAGTCTCCGCTGTAGCTCCCGTGACCTAAATTCCCAGAATGCATTGCCACTGTGACGACACATTCCCAGACTCTATAGGCGAAAAGTACCCGGATGACTTACTACTTCCGGTGAGATTCTGAAGTCACGTTTCTGTTTCAATGATGTGTTCCATGTATTATGTTTAATATTTAAATAGCCAATGTTTTCTATTAATCTCTTAATCAGACTGTTCAAACTGATGTTAATATAACAGATTATAGAGCGCTGACATCCATTTTTAATAAAATATTTTTTTAAATGTATGATCTGCCTTTTGAGAAGTTCTTGGGGTAGAGCGAAAGATGTTACAGATGTTTTAAAGACAAAATTACACATAGCCTACATAAAATAATTTAAAAAAAAGATTTGCCAAAAAGAACAGATTTTAAGGTAATTAACAAGACAAGACAAACTGTGCATTTGCTACATTCAGGTTTATTAAGATATTCTTTACAGTTAGAAGATTAAAAGGAAAAGAAGAAAGTGATGCTGATTTTCAAGCAGCTGCTGAAGCGTCATGACGTTTCAACTTCGGGTTCGGCAGAAATTTGGCCAATGATGCAGCGTTGGTTCCCTCCTACACAAACATTACCATAATAAGAACATTATTATCAGAATGTCATCATGGTCAGATTGTCAGAAGTAAATTTTAATGATTGATTTTTACATTTCCTCTATGCCATACCTGTTTGCAGCGGGCTTCACCATACCGAACCTTTGTGGCAATCTGTTCACAATTTCCTTTAAGTAAACTATATTTTTGACACACGTCCTTTTGCCTGAGCTCTTGAATGGTGCGTATCATATCCTCCCTGCTCTGTGGTGGCATGCTCTTGCCTTTTGCGATGCCTGGGTCCAAATAATTGTGTCTTCTAAAGGGACCGTGTACTTTATGGAATCGGCAGCCGCCGGCTGTGGAAAAGTGATGCATTGTTCTCAGCAGAATGAATGTATAGTGGTTATGACAGTCTTCAAAATATTTTGTAATAGATTTGAAAGACATACCTGTCATCTCAAAAATGTTCTGATTGGGTGACTTTCCTTCCAAGACCTCACCACCGACATATACAGCATAATGATTAATGTCTTCATATAGAGATACAAGCAGGTCCCCAAATTGAAGCTGTGAAGATAAATAAATCAGTAACCTGCACTAATAAACCACATAGATACTAAGTAAATAAGTGTATGAAAATGTGTAAGGTACATGAAATGTGAAAATCTTTTATCCTCACCTGACTTTCATTAACTTCTTCTCCAACTGATCCTGTAGCTGATGCTCCAACTGGTTTTCCACCGGCGTTGACCTCCAGCACAGAGAGGCACAGCTGGAGAAGCACAGCGATCAAAACAAACTTCATCTTTTACAGGCTCCTTTGAAAAATAAACATATTGAGACATTTACTATACAGCGTGACAAATGTTTGACATGATTAGCAAAGCTCTTCAAAAGAGATGAAATACATCAAAGTGTTGTTCAATAATTTCAATTTAGTTCTTTCCGAGCTGATATTTTGGAAATCCCCCCTAAACTAAGACCGTGTTCAGAAACGCTGCTCTCTGAACATGTTTTCATCACTTTCCCCATTTCACCAAACTACGGTCAATGCGTTCAAAACAATTCCACCGCATAATGAAGTAGATTACTGTTTTTTCCAGACAGCACAAAAACTAATATCAAAACTACTGTAGTTTTCTCTATTCTTGTGACATATTTAGCTGTAGACACACAGGAGATGTTATTGAAATTAAAGAATATATATTTATTCCAGTTTATTCCACAATAAAGATCTGTTTTTAAATTAATTAGTCCACAAACATTGCTGTCACTGTACACTCTAAAAACAATGGTGCTATATAGTACTAAAAGTGGTTCTTTGGCTCGTAATCATAGGGGAACCGCTTTAAGTGCTGTATAGCACCAAATCTTGGTGCTTCAGTGGTTCTTTGGGGTGATTAAGGTGCTATATAGCACCACTGCCGTACAAAGGACCTGTTATACCTGTTTAAAGGTTCTTTACGAGCCAAGAACCACTGTTGGTGCTGTTTAGCACCATTTTGTTAAAGAAATAAAATGTGAAATGGCACCTCTTATGGGTTCTACACAGCACCAAAAGTGGTTCCCCTATGATTACGAGCCAAGAACCACTTTTAGTGCTGTATAGCATTTTTTTTAGAGTGTATTCGTCAAGCCTCTCATTTCTAAGAAAATTGTATGCCATCACACAATATTGTTTAAACTTTGAATGCAGAATGTTTTTAAGAATAATTTAACACATTCTTTAACTTTAAACAAAAATATGTAAATAAAACAACACAAAGTGGTCTGTTCTTCTACAGTGCTATAAAACTTTGTGCTCAAATTGTCCAGTACCTTGAAAGAGAAATATCAAGTTAAAAACAGCAGCAAATCATTGTTTTATTTTTAATGCTGAGCTATCTAACAATATTCAGTAATCCATAACTGTAGACTCTTCATTGAAATATATCAAAAAAGTACCTAGTCATGGAAGAAAGAAGGGTTTACCTGGGTTGATGATCAGATGTAGTGAAGGCTGTGAGAGACGGACGTTAAATAGTGTTCTTTTACAATTATCTTCTCATCAGAACCATAATTCCTGATTTACTTATCATTTGAATAGACACACTAACGAAACATTTACTTATGAGTTGTATCGGAATATTAAGATATGAAAATGAGTGACAAAGGAGAGCAGAGCCTCAGATGATCCATCTGACTTATCACCAGTCTTCAAACTGTTATATGGTTATTGTATTTGAAAATGAAAATGCTCAGAAGATAAAAAGGTCTGCAGGTCAGTTAGCACAGATACGGTCTTTACATTTACATTTACTGATTTAGCAGCTATTGTTATCCAAAGTGACTCACAAATGAACCGTGCCACAATGTAAGTGATCCATCCTAAAGAGAGTAAACAGTAGAGTAATATGAGAACTGCTGCAATACAATATTATAAAATTGCTAAAGATCTTTCTAATCATTGTATATAATACATTAGATTTTAAAATTCCATCTTAATAGCAAATACAAATATAGCCACAAGCGGCGATCATCAGGGTCCAAGCACAAATGGCTTGTGTAGATGATACAGTTACTCAATGTCTCTAAGTGTTTATTATTATATATGTACTATATTAAAATAGGCAAATAATATTGTCACTTTCTTTCGATTTGACAGCAATACATTCAGTCATGTCTGGAAACTTGACAAACATGTTTTCAATATATAATTTATATGCTTTTTTTTTTTTTTTTACTACAACTGTAAGTCAGCCTATTACAGTTTTTTCAAATTGCTTACACAGTTTTAAAACAATGGCTCGATTTCTCAACACGCTCACAACATACAAAACATCACACATATCTTTCAAAAGCAAACACTTCATTCAAAACTATTTAAACTATTCTAAAAATGGTATTTTTGTGTTGTAACTCTACACACAAACATCAAATGATTAGCTACATACACACCAAACTACACACAGATGTGAAAAATGCAAACCACTACTATCTTGTGTCTTGTTCAGTGTGCACTGGAGTGTACAGGAGTTTAGCACTCACACTTGCATGCATATGCACTACTGTATTCAGTCAGTATATATGCACAGCTGATGGATTTTACACAGGTATGGAACTGACTTCAGCTGTATAATGACACTATTGGCATTTATATTTGTTACTATCGTGAAGCTGCTGTGAAACAATCTATATTGTATAAAACACTTTAGAAATAAAGTTGACTTTCTGACTTGGCTTGTATGCACTGAAGGTATATATGAATGTGTGTGTATATATATATATATATATACAGTATTGTTCAAAATAATAGCAGTACAATGTGACTAACCAGAATAATCAAGGTTTTAGTATATTTTTATTGCTACGTGGCAAACAAGTTACCAGTAGGTGCAGTAGATTCTCAGAAAACAACAAGACCCAGCATTCATGATATGGACCCTCTTAAGGCTGTGCAATTGGGCAATTAGTTGAATTAGTTGAAAGGGTGTGTTCAAAAAATAGCAGTGTGGCATTCAATCACTGAGGTCATCAATTTTGTGAAGAAACAGGTGTGAATCAGGTGGCCCCTATTTAAGGATGAAGCCAGCACTTGCTAAACATGCATTTGAAAGCCTGAGGAAAATGGGTCGTTCAAGACATTGTTCAGAAGAACAGCGTACTTTGATTAAAAAGTTGATTGGAGAGGGAAAACCTATAAAGAGGTGCAAAACTTATAGGCTGTTCAGCTAAAATGATCTCCAATGCCTTAAAATGGAGAGCAAAACCAGAGAAACGTGGAAGAAAACGGAAGAAACCATCAAAATGGATCAAGAATAACCAGAATGGCAAAGGCTCAGCCAATGATCACCTCAGGATGATCAAAGACAGTCTGGAGTTACCTGTAAGTACTGTGACAGTTAGAAGACGTCTGTGTGAAGCTAATCTATTTTCAAGAATCCCCATAAAGTCCCTCTGTTAAAAAGGCATGTGCAGAAGAGGTTACAATTTGCCAAAGAACACATCAACTGGCCTAAAAAGAAATGGAGGAACATTTTGTGGACTGATGAGAGTAAAATTGTTCTTTTTGGGTCCAAGGGCCACAGGCAGTTTGTGAGACGACCCCCAAACTCTGAATTCAAGCCACAGTACACAGTGAAGACAGTGAAGCATGGTGGTGCAAGCATCATGATATGGGCATGTTTCTCCTACTATGGTGTTGGGCCTATTTATCGCCTACCAGGGATCATGGATCAGTTTGCATATGTTAAAATACTTGAAGAGATCATGTTGCCCTATGCTGAAGAGGACATGCCCTTGAAATGGTTGTTTCAACAAGACAATGACCCCAAACACACTAGTAAACGAGCAAAGTCTTGGTTCCAAACCAACAAAATTAATGTTATGGAGTGGCCAGCCCAATCTCCGGACCTTAAACCAGTCGAGAACTTGTGGGGTGATATCAAAAATGCTGTTTCTGAAGCAAAACCAAGAAATGTGAATGAATTGTGGAATGTTGTTAAAGAATCATGGAGTGGAATAACAGCTGAGAGGTGCCACAAGTTGGTTGACTCCATGCCACACAGATGTGAAGCAGTTTTAAAAAACTGTGGTCATACAACTAAATATTAGTTTAGTGATTCACAGGATTGCTAAATCCTAGAAACAAAAACGTTTGTACAAAATAGTTTTGAGTTTGTACAGTCAAAGGCAGACACTGCTATTTTTTTGAACACACCCCTTTCAACTAATTCAACTAATTGCCCAATTGCACAGCCTTAAGAGCGTGCATATCATGAATGCTGGGTCTTGTTTGTTTTCTGAGAATCTACTGCACCTACTGGTAACTTGTTTGCCACGTAGCAATAAAAATATACTAAAACCTTGATTATTCTGGTTAGTCACATTGTACTGCTATTATTTTGAACAATACTGTGTATGTGTATATATATATATATATATATATATATATATATATATATATATATATATATATATATATATATATATATATATATACACACACACACACACAGTATCTCCCAAAAGTGATTACACCACTCACATTTCGGCAATCAATTTAGTATATCTTTTCAAGGGACAATACTATAGAAATGAAACTTGGAGATATTTTAGAGTAGTCAATGTGCAACTTGTATAGCAGTAAAGATTTACTGTCCTCTGAAAATAACTCAACAAACAGCCATTATTGTCAAAAAAGCTGGCAACAAAACTGAGTACACCCTAAGTGATAACAGCTATACGTCGTTTAACCATGCAAAGCCACATGTCCTATTCATCGTGTTTGTGTGTGTGTGTGTGTGTGAGAGAGAGCCCAAATAATCAGCCAAAGTGTTGATTATTTGTCTTATGTTATGTACTTTGATTTCATTTAAACAATATTGTTTAGCACAATGGTCAACCATTGTTGTTTTATTGTGCTTTATAAATAAAATGAACTGAACTGAATCTGATCCTACAGAGGTGTTAGCATACACACATTGAGATGATAAAGAAAACATGCTCGGACATAGCACCTTTTTCAGACGCATATAGAAATACGGTCTTGGTGGATTCTTTAATTCTATGTTTCAGTTTTCATACAATCAAAACAGTGATGTCTTAGCTATCAACATATCAACAGCTATGATACAGATCAAGCAGAACTGAACCGTTTAGGGGTTTGACATTAGACACGTGTTTGGATGTCTTCCATCCCCCCAAAAACAAAGAACTACCCTCAGACACGACACCTTTCTTTTATCCCCAACCTGGACGCAGAGGTGTAAAAAGTACTCAAAAATTTGAAAGTACAGATACTTAGTGAAAATTTTACTCAATTAAAAGTACAAAAACATGCTTGAGTAAAAGTAAAAAAAAGTACAACTTTAAATTATACTCAAGTATTAGTAGAAGTACTTTATTTTCTGACAGACATTCAGAAGTTTGGTTAAAGGGAGAAAACGAAACAAATTGCAATGGCACAGGTCCAACACACATATCTACTGAAACAACAGCAATTAAAATACAGCACAGCTGGAAAAACTAAAATAAATACAGGGAAAGGGATTAAAAGGAAACTCCATCCTTTCCACCCTCATGCCATTCCTTATGACTTTCATTTATCAGATGAACACAAACTAAGAGTTTTAGAAAAAAAAAATCACGTGTATAGGACGTCCCAAAATGACACTTCAAAAACTACACAAAGTGAATATGACTAACTCATGCAGCTCCTGATAATGAAACAGTGTCTTAAGTGAAATTATAGGCATATGTAAGAAGGACACTAATATTTTAAACTTGACAGTCATGTTCACTTTGTGTGGTTTCTGAAGTGGTTCTGTCCCCTTGCATTATACAGACTAAAAATCTTTGCTTGTGTTCACCTTAAGAAAGAAAGTCATAAACATCTGGGACGACACGAGGGTCAGTAAATGATGAGAATTTTCATTTTTGGGTGAACTACCCCTTTGAAGAGCAAGATGTGATGCAGAGGCTAGAAACATTTTGCAGACAGAATACAATAATGTGTTAAATTAATGAGGAGAGTCATAGAATTAAAACATACAACATTAACATTTTGAAAGACCACTTTTTTGTGTTGTCTATTCAACGTCACGGTCTGACAGGATAATTAAACTTTTAATTGTTTATTTCGGGCATTTAGAGTTTTTTCTCAGCAAATATTGATAATTATTTGTGACTAATTAGATTAATTAATGAGCAAATCATTGACAGTCCTAATTCCTACTCAATTTGTCATATAATGACATATTATAAATTCAACTTATCCACCTGGTAAGAACATCACTAAACATGAATTACATTTAATTTAACAAACATTGTTTATTTAAACACTTTTGGAGATTTTTATTTAATTAAAACAAATATTCCCACAAAAATATGAATTGTTTTTAAATTCTCATCACTGATTTTATTTGCACTCAATCTTGTGCATTCAGCTAATATATTACACAGCTAACGGCGCTATCAAAACAGAACGAATAATGAATAAACATTTTTTGGGAAAACGCAACTTTGCTACCTCAACATGCTTCCTGAACTTTTGAAGCCAGACATTTACCTGATTAAAGTCATAACCGAAGTAGAAATGTGTGCTTGATGCGTGAAAACATTGATCAGGCTTCCGTTTGAGCTTCCGTTTACCATATTTAATGTGCATAAGATAAAATAAAAATGTAATGTACTTTTCAAGATGAAATAAAATTGTATGGAATAAAAAGTACTGTTTTTCTTCAGAAATGTAATCAAGTAAAAGTACAAGTAGTCAGTTTAAATTGTACTTGAATAAAGTACAAATCCCCCAAAATAATACTCAAGTAATCAAGTAAAATTACTCAAGTATTTTACACCTCTTGGTAGTCGTCCTGACAACCTTCCTTATTCAGAAGCGGATGTAGACAAGCCGGTAGGAACAAATTGGTGACTAGGCATTAACATATAACATACAAATCAAACAAACCTCTTAAGGTGTCAATACACACCCACTGCTCAGCCATTTATCCACAATCAGGAAGAACCCAACACCTCCAGGCTGACCGTTAGCTGCAGGCCAGGAAGGAACTCCATAAAAACATCATAAATCCATTAAATGTCAGATCTAACATCTGTTTTGATCTTTTGATTGTTCGTTTCCCTAGTGTTCCCCTGCCTGTCTTTGATTGATTTTTATTTCTGTAAAGCCTGTTTTGCCATGCTACAGATACAAAGTCCCCAGGGGACTGTGGTGATGCCCTTTTCAGCTAGTGCATGCTAGAGATGAAGATTTGTAATTTGTATTTTTAAAAAGAACATGTTCAACAATTAAAAAGAATATTATAAAGACAAATGCTAATGAGCTATTGTGATTATTATGGGGTTGGGGTTGTAAAAAAAAATACAGGTAAAAATGAAAATAAACTGAACAGTAGTAATATTGACAATACAGTAAAAATACTTTAAATTAGATTAGTTATAATACACCCAGCTACTGTAAGCTTTACAGCAACCTTTACAGTGTAGTTTAGGTGCCTATCAGTTGGCATCCGAGCGAGCAGGGGGATAAAATAATAATAAAACGCTTGCAAGCTGCGAGCATCTTCCAGAGCAGACAGCAGCAAATATTCTTTCTTTTTCTGAAATCACTCACTGTTATACTGTACATTTGTTAATAATTTAAATATATTAACAAGTATATTTAATTGTCTTGTATATGACACTCTCATAATAATCTAATTAACGGGTTAATCTTTTATAAAGCCTCTTTGTGAGTTGAAGCAGGGATGGGCAAACGTGGTACTGGAGGGCCGCTGTCCTGCACTGTTTAGCTTTAACCCTAATCAAACATACCTCTACCAGCTTGAGCTAACTTAATTAGGACTGCAAGAAGGCTACAGGTAGGTGAGTTTTATCAGGGTTGGAGCTAAACTCATTTAATATTTAAACCAGTGGCGGCGTTAGGGCTGGGGCTTGATGGGGCTATAGACCCATCAGAAACTTTAGATTTTTTTACAGCACTGTAAAAAAAAGAAGTTGATCAAACTTAGAAAGTTTAAGGTAACCAGCTTCAGCTGATTTTTGAGTTTTCTCAACTTGTTTTAAGTTTATACAACAAAAAGTTGAGAAAACTCAAAAATCTCCTAAAAAATAAGTTGAAAAAACTCAAAAATCTGCTGGAGCTGGTTGCCTTAAACTCTGTAAGTTTGCTTAACTTTCTTTTTTTTTTTTTTTACAGTGTAATAGATATTCTTATTCCAAATTAAATAACTAGTAAGAGAAAAATTGTGTTTGAAAATCATAGACCATGCTAAAAGCGAATTCCACCATTCGCCTACGCAATTATTAAAGTCAGGCAAACTTTAGCATACAACCTCTTTCGACAAATATAATGAAAAGATGATACAAAATTGAATACCTTGGAAAATAATCATAAGAATAATATACATTAAAGAATAATAATACCTTTAATACTTTTTAAGGGCCTTCATTTTCTCTAAATTGATTTTTCAACTTTTAATACTTTTTAAGACCGCGGTCACCCTGTTCTGTGATGGTAAAGCTACATTTTTAGGAGTCATTACTCCAGTCTTCAGTGTCACATGATCCTTCAGAAATCATTCTAATATACTGATTTGATGCTCAATCAACAACATTTCTTTTATTATCAATGTTGAAAGCAGTCGTACTGAATTTTGTGGAAACAGCAATACATTTACAGGATTCTTTGATGAACAGAAAGTTCAAAAGAACAGCATTTATTTGAAACAGAAATTATATAGGTTTCTTCTTCTCCCTTTTGGTCAATTTTAATGCATCCTTGCTGAATAAAAGCCCAAACTTTTGAGCAGTAGTGTACAGTCACCATTTCTAGTAATTCAGGGTAGAAATATTTAAAGAACCGTGCAGTCTTAAAAAAAAAAAAAAAAAAAAAGGCAAATTTGAATTTTTGAATTTTTTGAATTTTTGCATTTTATTAAAAGTGCAAAAAAAAAAGCAAGATAAGAAAATACATACACAATTGTGTGTGTGTGTTTTCTTTAAACAAACAATAAAATGTTTTAAAATATTTCTTAAAATAGGCTGAGTCGCTCATTGGAACCAGTTTTTATCTCTGTTGAACTGGCCTTGGCTTCTGTAATCTTGTTAGACCAAAGGAAGGGGGGAGGGGGTACAAAAATTAAGAAACATCACTGATCTTTAATATTAAGACATGTACAGATGATAAAACTTGACCTACAGTTTTACACAGAGCACTGATTGTTGTTGATGAATAACAGTGTCATCTAGTGTTAGCTTTTGGAACTTCTCTATTTTAACACTGAACTCGTGTTTAGCGCCGGGTTCACACTGCACGAAGCAGAGCAGAAGCAGCGCAGAAGCGTGAGCAGCGCGCGCCCATGGATGGTGCTTTCATATCTTTCACACTGGCAGCGTTTGTCGCGCGCAGCTGAACCGCGGCTTGTGTACTGCAAATACAGACTAGTATCGTTCATTCGGTCACGCTTTTCAGGTGTTCTCTGACAACTGTCACGTGCTTTGATATGGGCAGCATGCTGTGATGCGGCCGTGTTCCCCTCTGTCACGTGTATATAACATGCTGTACATATAGTTTACATGATAAAAAGTAATCTTAAAGTTAATAAACGCCTCTAGTTTTAATAATTTAAACAGGCCTTTGAAGTTTGTGCAATAACTCCTGGCAGTGATGTGTTTTCGTGTAATTGATTCAGTGCTAAATCTAATATTTGATGGGGTTTTTTTATTTTTATTGTTGTAGATTTAAGTAGAAAATGAGAATCGCTAAAATTATTGAATATATTTTGAGTTCTTCTTAATGATTACCAGTTTGGTTTAGGATTAATTAAAGCAACAGTTTTTCAATAACTAGAAGATTATGTAAAATTATGGTATTTGGGGTAAGGCACAATATTAACATGATAATTAATAGATGGCTGACTTCACTTTTCCAATTGTTGACATGACATGGATAGATTCAGATGGTAAATATCATACAGCCTATTATGTTGGGTGTCCATATTAGAGATAATCTGTAGAAACTGTAGCTTGAATGCAATGTAAGTTGCTTTGGATAAAAGCGTCTGATAAATGCATAAATTTTTTTTTTTTTAAATCACCATGTTTATAATGAAACCATCATATTTAAAAGCATGATATTAATCATATCATATAATAAAATAAAATTTGTTTTATTTGTTGTAAATCTATATTAATTTATGGGATCTCCTTCAATCCTTTCAGAACCTTTACTTTTTATTTTGTTTCTGTATTTTAAAATCAATTTTTATATTAACATTTTAATGACTGTATATTTATTGAACATTATTTATCAAAATAAGCAGAACATAGCCTAGTACAAACTTTGCTAAAGTGTGGGCGCTCTGTGCCAGAAAGTCCAGGGCCATTTTTTAGCCCCAGTCCGCCACTGGTGTGCGTGCATCCTGTAAAGTGAGTTGTTTTTGTTAAATTATGCTTAATATTGAGATTAAGTTGTAATCTTGCCGGCAATAGCAGTTATGGTAATTATTTTCCTTTGATTGAGCGCACATAACCAGCGCCTGTACATGCACGTTATGTATATCTGATGTGAGATTCTATAATCACTTTATTTCTACTGTTCTCATGTTCTACATTGAGATAGATTATTGTTTTAGTTCATATGTCTTTTGAGAATCGCAAGTATAAGTGTGTTAATGAAGATTGTGGTTAAATGGCCTATTCAGATGCTAATATACCAATTGATTGAGCTGTATATTACATTTAATTCCAGTAATATTGACAGTAATCTGCCTTCGTTTTACCGTCCATTAAAGTCTACCACGTTTAAATTACAGTGTGACTTGTGTACTTTTATACATCTGTCGGCACATCATTAGACAAACAAATTAGATAGATCGCGATAAACTGCTCCATAACAAAGCACTGTAAGCAATAACAATAGATAACTTGGCAACAATAATCTTTAAAGCGTTATTATATATATATAATGCAGATTATTCACTCAGTGCCAGCTGTCAGTCTGGGGCTGCCCACTTCTGTACGTGAGGACTCAATGTCATCACTGCCTACACTGTAAAAAAAATCTGTAAAATTTATGGTAAAAACTGACAGCTGTGGTTGCCAGAATTCTACCGTAAAAAATACAGTAAGATTTTAGGTTTTACGGTTTTAACTTAAATTTAGTTAAATACCGTAATTTCATTAACTGATATAATGTTAATATACCAACCTATTGAAGTACTGAAATCTGTTTTGTATCTTTGAAATATACTGATAACCACCAAATGCAGGTGTTGATGAGAAAGTCACATGATGAACCAAAGCCCATCACAAGCAGCTTTTAAATAATAACATATAGAAGGTGCACAGTGTCATTCACACAAACACTAAACACCATCATGGTGAGACTTATTAAACTGAAATATGCAATAAACATTAATTTAACAACATTAGATGTAACATACAACCCTAATAAACATAACTGATAAGAAAAACTAAGAAGAAACATAATTATTTAAAAGAAAAACTGTAGCATTTTTTACTGTAGCATTTTCACAGTTTTTTTACCGTTAAAATCACAGTCATTTTTTACAGTGCATCACACATAAAACGAGGACACCAATTTGTATAATGACATGGGTATTTCACTGATATTACGACGTAAACATGAAATATGAGGCCGTTTCATCATGAGTCCTCATTTTAAAATAGCTTTAAAACATACTTAACAATGTTTTATTAAAATGTAAAATGCAGACAAGTTTCTGTGATGGGTAGGTTTGGGGTAGTGTAGGGGATACAATGTACAGTTTGTACAGTATAAAAACCATTACGCCAATGGAATGTCCTCACTTTGATAACAAAGCAAACCTGTGTGTGTGTGTGTGTGTGTGTGTGTGTGTGTTTCAGATTATGAGGTCATGACCTTATCTTCACTTATGCTGCTTCAGAAATCGAATACTTCTATACTATAGTAGGCAAAAAACAGTATGTAAACTGAGTAGTATGTCCAAATTCATAGGCTGTATCCGAAATGGCCCCCTATACCCTCATTCACTATTCCCTACATTAGTACTCATACAGTTCACTTGAAGGAGTGAATGAAAACGAGTGAGTGAATTCAGACACTGAGTGCACCGGAAGGACAGCCGCTTTGCATAGTTTGCTGTTTAATAATCATTTGAAACGGGCAGCTCCAATAGTAAGATTGAAGGATTTATCTTGAACTCTGTCACGGAAATTATGTATAAACCCTAATAGTCAATTTACAATTCATTTGTATCTGCGTTGTATTACGCCGTGGACGAGCGCTTCTAGAATGAATGAATGGATGATTCAGCTGCTGGCGACACGCGGGAATTCATTCGGCGCGCGACTCTCACAGTGCATTATGGGGATTCTCTAGCCGTTGGTTGTAGGCTACACTCGTTTTCGCGGTGCATTGTGGGATTGAATGAGTGCACTCGAGAACACCACTTAAAGTGGCTGTTATTCGATACAGCCCTAGTATTCGAAAAACAGTATAGAGCTTGGCAAACTACGTCACGTCGCGTCGGATTCCGCCATGTTTTAGGTCACGCTCAGGAGCACACAGTGTAAACAAATGCAAATCACCACAGTAAAAGCCGACCGTTTTACATTCATATTTTTTGAAAAACATCTTACATATACTTAGAATAAAACGGAATAATATGTAAATCTCTTTAAATAAAAAAATCGCTCTGTTGTTTGAGAGGCTGCAAATATTCATTACTATTCAGTCAGTGGTACTGATATATGCTAACTGCTAAAACACCTACGACAATTAACCATGGTTTTACTATAGTAAACGTGTAGCGACCGTGCTTTTGGTGTTTGTATTACCATTCCTATAACCACAATCTTATTAAATACCACGGATAAACTATGGTTAGAGTAGCAAAACCATGGCTAATTTTGTAAGGAGAATACACTACAGCTAGATCTCAAACAGTGGGTCATTGTTATATCGTCATATTGCCCGGTAAAACTGCTCAGTGTTAAGAGTTAAGCCATTACAGAGGTAACAGAACTTGAAGCTGCTTTGAAACGATGTGTATTGTGGATGCTATGCAAATAAATACATTGACTTGACTGAACCAAGTTGAAGATTTCTGCTAACTAAGGATGCCGAACAACGATGCGAGCGATCAAATAAATGAAGGAAACTTAATCCGTACAAAAAGTGGCCGGTATTAACGAGCTGCCGCAAATAACATTTCCATATATGGTTTCCTTCTATTAGTGGTGTGAGGGCTTACAGTTTAATCACTGTATCTATAATATATTAAATCTACAGAGATGAATTATAAAGCCACATTTTATTTTAGATGTTTACCATACGAGTTTCTGTTTAATTTTCATCCGAGTTCCGTAGTGAATGTAGACATGTGTTTATATGATTCATTAGATCACGTTGGAATGATCAATTGCCGTAGCCTTTATTGTCAATGTCTGCAGGTAAAACCTCTGCTTTTTCGGCATTATAACGCGGAGAAAGCACGTTTTCACACCAGCTGTGCAAAGGGATATGACAATTGATGATACAGTAAGCCTTAACCACTGCAACGCGATCTTAAGTAGAATAATATAAACATTAAATAATATAAAAAGTCTACATTCACTACCACTCAGTCTCCGCTGTAGCTCCCGTGACCTAAATTCCCAGAATGCATTGCCACTGTGACGACACATTCCCAGACTCTATAGGCGAAAAGTACCCGGATGACTTACTACTTCCGGTGAGATTCTGAAGTCACGTTTCTGTTTCAATGATGTGTTCCATGTATTATGTTTAATATTTAAATAGCCAATGTTTTCTATTAATCTCTTAATCAGACTGTTCAAACTGATGTTAATATAACAGATTATAGAGCTGACATCCATTTTAATAAAATATTTTTTAAATGTATGATCTGCCTTTTGAGAAGTTCTTGGGGTAGAGCGAAAGATGTTACAGATGTTTTAAAGACAAAATTACACATAGCCTACATAAAATAATTAAAAAAAAAGATTTGCCAAAAAGAACAGATTTTAAGGTAATTAACAAGACAAGACAAACTGTGCATTTGCTACATTCAGGTTTATTAAGATATTCTTTACAGTTAGAAGATTAAAAGGAAAAGAAGAAAGTGATGCTGATTTTCAAGCAGCTGCTGAAGCGTCATGACGTTTCAACTTCGGGTTCGGCAGAAATTTGGCCAATGATGCAGCGTTGGTTCCCTCCTACACAAACATTACCATAATAAGAACATTATTATCAGAATGTCATCATGGTCAGATTGTCAGAAGTAAATTTTAATGATTGATTTTTACATTTCCTCTATGCCATACCTGTTTGCAGCGGGCTTCACCATACCGAACCTTTGTGGCAATCTGTTCACAATTTCCTTTAAGTAAACTATATTTTTGACACACGTCCTTTTGCCTGAGCTCTTGAATGGTGCGTATCATATCCTGCCTGCTCTGTGGTGGCATGCTCTTGCCTTTTGCGATGCCTGGGTCCAAATAATTGTGTCTTCTAAAGGGACCGTGTACTTCATGGAATCGGCAGCCGCCGGCTGTGGAAAAGTGATGCATTGTTCTCAGCAGAATGAATGTATAGTGGTTATGACAGTCTTCAAAATATTTTGTAATAGATTTGAAAGACATACCTGTCATCTCAAAAATGTTCTGATTGGGTGACTTTCCTTCCAAGACCTCACCACCGACATATACAGCATAATGATTAATGTCTTCATATAGAGATACAAGCAGGTCCCCAAATTGAAGCTGTGAAGATAAATAAATCAGTAACCTGCACTAATAAACCACATAGATACTAAGTAAATAAGTGTATGAAAATGTGTAAGGTACATGAAATGTGAAAATCTTTTATCCTCACCTGACTTTCATTAACTTCTTCTCCAACTGATCCTGTAGCTGATGCTCCAACTGGTTTTCCACCGGCGTTGACCTCCAGCACAGAGAGGCACAGCTGGAGAAGCACAGCGATCAAAACAAACTTCATCTTTTACAGGCTCCTTTGAAAAATAAACATATTGAGACATTTACTATACAGCGTGACAAATGTTTGACATGATTAGCAAAGCTCTTCAAAAGAGATGAAATACATCAAAGTGTTGTTCAATAATTTCAATTTAGTTCTTTCCGAGCTGATATTTTGGAAATCCCCCCTAAACTAAGACCGTGTTCAGAAACGCTGCTCTCTGAACATGTTTTCATCACTTTCCCCATTTCACCAAACTACAGTCAATGCCTTCAAAACAATTCCACACAGACTCTAAATGAGCTCAATTTAAAAGTTACACCGCATAATGAAGTAGATTACAGTTCTTTCCAGACAGCACAAAAACTAATATCAAAACTACTGTAGTTTTCTCTATTCTTGTGACATATTTAGCTGTAGACACACAGGAGATGTTATTGAAATTAAATAATATATATTTATTCCAGTTTATTCCACAATAAAGATACTGTACACTCTAAAAACAATGGTGCTATATAGCACTAAAAGTGGTTCTTTGGCTCGTAATCATAGGGGAACCGCTTTAAGTGCAGTATAGCACCAAATCTTGGTGCTTCAGTGGTGCTTCAGTGGTTCTTTGGGGTGGTTAATGTGCTATATAGCACCACTGCCATGCAAAGGACCTGTTATACCTGTTTAAAGGTTCTTTACGAGCCAAAGAACCACTGTTGGTGCTGTTTAGCACCATTTTTGTTAAAGAAATAAAATGTGAAATGGCACCTCTTATGGGTTCTACACAGCACCAAAAGTGGTTCCCCTATGATTACGAGCCAAGAACCACTTTTAGTGCTGTATAGCATTTTTTTTTTTAGAGTGTCAAGCCTCTCATTTCTAAGAAAATGTTATGCCATCACACAATATTGTTTAACTTTTGAATGTAGAATGTTTTTAAGAATAATTTAACACATTCTTTAACTTTAAACAAAAAATATGTAAATAAAACAACACAAAGTGGTCTGTTCTTCTACAGTGCTATAAAACTTTGTGCTCAAATTGTCCAGTACCTTGAAAGAGAAATATCAAGTTAAAAACAGCAGCAAATCATTGTTTTATTTTTAATGCTGAGCTATCTAACAATATTCAGTAATCCATAATTGTAGACTCATCATTGAAATATATCAAAAAAGTACCTAGTCATGGAAGAAAGAAGGGTTTACCTGGGTTGATGATCAGATGTAGTGAAGGCTGTGAGAGACGGACGTTAAATAGTGTTCTTTTACAATTATCTTCTCATCAGAACCATAATTCCTGATTTACTTATCATTTGAATAGACACACTAACGAAACATTTACTTATGAGTTGTATCGGAATATTAAGATATGAAAATGAGTGACAAAGGAGAGCAGAGCCTCAGATGATCCATCTGACTTATCACCAGTCTTCAAACTGTTATATGGTTATTGTATTTGAAAATGAAAATGCTCAGAAGATAAAAAGGTCTGCAGGTCAGTTAGCACAGATACGGTCTTTACATTTACATTTACTGATTTAGCAGCTATTGTTATCCAAAGTGACTCACAAATGAACCGTGCCACAATGTAAGTGATCCATCCTAAAGAGAGTAAACAGTAGAGTAATATGAGAACTGCTGCAATACAATATTATAAAATTGCTAAAGATCTTTCTAATCATTGTATATAATACATTAGATTTTAAAATTCCATCTTAATAGCAAATACAAATATAGCCACAAGCGGCGATCATCAGGGTCCAAGCACAAATGGCTTGTGTAGATGATACAGTTACTCAATGTCTCTAAGTGTTTATTATTATATATGTACTATATTAAAATAGGCAAATAATATTGTCACTTTCTTTCGATTTGACAGCAATACATTCAGTCATGTCTGGAAACTTGACAAACATGTTTTCAATATATAATTTATATGCTTTTTTTTTTTTTTTTTTTACTACAACTGTAAGTCAGCCTATTACAGTTTTTTCAAATTGCTTACACAGTTTTAAAACAATGGCTCGATTTCTCAACACGCTCACAACATACAAAACATCACACATATCTTTCAAAAGCAAACACTTCATTCAAAACTATTTAAACTATTCTAAAATGGTATTTTGTGTTGTAACTCTACACACAAACATCAAATGATTAGCTACATACACACCAAACTACACACAGATGTGAAAAATGCAAACCACTACTATCTTGTGTCTTGTTCAGTGTGCACTGGAGTGTACAGGAGTTTAGCACTCACACTTGCATGCATATGCACTACTGTATTCAGTCAGTATATATGCACAGCTGATGGATTTTACACAGGTATGGAACTGACTTCAGCTGTATAATGACACTATTGGCATTTATATTTGTTACTATCGTGAAGCTGCTGTGAAACAATCTATATTGTATAAAACACTTTAGAAATAAAGTTGACTTTCTGACTTGGCTTGTATGCACTGAAGGTATATATGAATGTGTGTGTATATATATATATATATATATATATATATATACAGTATTGTTCAAAATAATAGCAGTACAATGTGACTAACCAGAATAATCAAGGTTTTTAGTATATTTTTTATTGCTACGTGGCAAACAAGTTACCAGTAGGTGCAGTAGATTCTCAGAAAACAACAAGACCCAGCATTCATGATATGGACCCTCTTAAGGCTGTGCAATTGGGCAATTAGTTGAATTAGTTGAAAGGGGTGTGTTCAAAAAAATAGCAGTGTGGCATTCAATCACTGAGGTCATCAATTTTGTGAAGAAACAGGTGTGAATCAGGTGGCCCCTATTTAAGGATGAAGCCAGCACTTGCTAAACATGCATTTGAAAGCCTGAGGAAAATGGGTCGTTCAAGACATTGTTCAGAAGAACAGCGTACTTTGATTAAAAAGTTGATTGGAGAGGGAAAACCTATAAAGAGGTGCAAAACTTATAGGCTGTTCAGCTAAAATGATCTCCAATGCCTTAAAATGGAGAGCAAAACCAGAGAAACGTGGAAGAAAACGGAAGAAAACCATCAAAATGGATCAAGAATAACCAGAATGGCAAAGGCTCAGCCAATGATCACCTCAGGATGATCAAAGACAGTCTGGAGTTACCTGTAAGTACTGTGACAGTTAGAAGACGTCTGTGTGAAGCTAATCTATTTTCAAGAATCCCCATAAAGTCCCTCTGTTAAAAAGGCATGTGCAGAAGAGGTTACAATTTGCCAAAGAACACATCAACTGGCCTAAAAGAAATGGAGGAACATTTTGTGGACTGATGAGAGTAAAATTGTTCTTTTGGGTCCAAGGGCCACAGGCAGTTTGTGAGACGACCCCAAACTCTGAATTCAAGCCACAGTACACAGTGAAGACAGTGAAGCATGGTGGTGCAAGCATCATGATATGGGCATGTTTCTCCTACTATGGTGTTGGGCCTATTTATCGCCTACCAGGGATCATGGATCAGTTTGCATATGTTAAAATACTTGAAGAGATCATGTTGCCCTATGCTGAAGAGGACATGCCCTTGAAATGGTTGTTTCAACAAGACAATGACCCCAAACACACTAGTAAACGAGCAAAGTCTTGGTTCCAAACCAACAAAATTAATGTTATGGAGTGGCCAGCCCAATCTCCGGACCTTAAACCAGTCGAGAACTTGTGGGGTGATATCAAAAATGCTGTTTCTGAAGCAAAACCAAGAAATGTGAATGAATTGTGGAATGTTGTTAAAGAATCATGGAGTGGAATAACAGCTGAGAGGTGCCACAAGTTGGTTGACTCCATGCCACACAGATGTGAAGCAGTTTTAAAAAACTGTGGTCATACAACTAAATATTAGTTTAGTGATTCACAGGATTGCTAAATCCTAGAAACAAAAACGTTTGTATAAAATAGTTTTGAGTTTGTACAGTCAAAGGCAGACACTGCTATTTTTTTGAACACACCCCTTTCAACTAATTCAACTAATTGCCCAATTGCACAGCCTTAAGAGCGTGCATATCATGAATGCTGGGTCTTGTTTGTTTTCTGAGAATCTACTGCACCTACTGGTAACTTGTTTGCCACGTAGCAATAAAAATATACTAAAAACCTTGATTATTCTGGTTAGTCACATTGTACTGCTATTATTTTGAACAATACTGTGTATGTATATGTATATATATATATATATATATATATATATATACACACACACACACACACACAGTATCTCCCAAAAGTGATTACACCCCTCACATTTCGGCAATCAATTTAGTATATCTTTTCAAGGGACAATACTATAGAAATGAAACTTGGAGATATTTTAGAGTAGTCAATGTGCAACTTGTATAGCAGTAAAGATTTACTGTCCTCTGAAAATAACTCAACAAACAGCCATTATTGTCAAAAAAGCTGGCAACAAAACTGAGTACACCCTAAGTGATAACAGCTATACGTCGTTTAACCATGCAAAGCCACATGTCCTATTCATCGTGTTTGTGTGTGTGTGTGTGTGTGAGAGAGAGCCCAAATAATCAGCCAAAGTGTTGATTATTTGTCTTATGTTATGTACTTTGATTTCATTTAAACAATATTGTTTAGCACAATGGTCAACCATTGTTGTTTTATTGTGCTTTATAAATAAAATGAACTGAACTGAATCTGATCCTACAGAGGTGTTAGCATACACACATTGAGATGATAAAGAAAACATGCTCGGACATAGCACCTTTTTCAGACGCATATAGAAATACGGTCTTGGTGGATTCTTTAATTCTATGTTTCAGTTTTCATACAATCAAAACAGTGATGTCTTAGCTATCAACATATCAACAGCTATGATACAGATCAAGCAGAACTGAACCGTTTAGGGGTTTGACATTAGACACGTGTTTGGATGTCTTCCATCCCCCAAAACAAAGAACTACCCTCAGACACGACACCTTTCTTTTATCCCCAACCTGGACGCAGAGGTGTAAAAGTACTCAAAAATTTGAAAGTACAGATACTTAGTGAAAATTTTACTCAATTAAAAGTACAAAAACATGCTTGAGTAAAAGTAAAAAAAAAAGTACAACTTTAAATTATACTCAAGTATTAGTAGAAGTACTTTATTTTCTGACAGACATTCAGAAGTTTGGTTAAAGGGAGAAAACGAAACAAATTGCAATGGCACAGGTCCAACACACATATCTACTGAAACAACAGCAATTAAAATACAGCACAGCTGGAAAAACTAAAATAAATACAGGGAAAGGGATTAAAAGGAAACTCCATCCTTTCCACCCTCATGCCATTCCTTATGACTTTCATTTATCAGATGAACACAAACTAAGAGTTTTAGAAAAAAAAAATCACGTGTATAGGACGTCCCAAAATGACACTTCAAAAACTACACAAAGTGAATATGACTAACTCATGCAGCTCCTGATAATGAAACAGTGTCTTAAGTGAAATTATAGGCATATGTAAGAAGGACACTAATATTTTAAACTTGACAGTCATGTTCACTTTGTGTGGTTTCTGAAGTGGTTCTGTCCCCTTGCATTATACAGACTAAAAATCTTTGCTTGTGTTCACCTTAAGAAAGAAAGTCATAAACATCTGGGACGACACGAGGGTCAGTAAATGATGAGAATTTTCATTTTTGGGTGAACTACCCCTTTGAAGAGCAAGATGTGATGCAGAGGCTAGAAACATTTTGCAGACAGAATACAATAATGTGTTAAATTAATGAGGAGAGTCATAGAATTAAAACATACAACATTAACATTTTGAAAGACCACTTTTTTGTGTTGTCTATTCAACGTCACGGTCTGACAGGATAATTAAACTTTTAATTGTTTATTTCGGGCATTTAGAGTTTTTTCTCAGCAAATATTGATAATTATTTGTGACTAATTAGATTAATTAATGAGCAAATCATGTAATTATTAAGATTTTTAAAAAAAAATCATTGACAGTCCTAATTCCTACTCAATTTGTCATATAATGACATATTATAAATTCAACTTATCCACCTGGTAAGAACATCACTAAACATGAATTACATTTAATTTAACAAACATTGTTTATTTAAACACTTTTGGAGATTTTTATTTAATTAAAACAAATATTCCCACAAAAATATGAATTGTTTTTAAATTCTCATCACTGATTTTATTTGCACTCAATCTTGTGCATTCAGCTAATATATTACACAGCTAACGGCGCTATCAAAACAGAACGAATAATGAATAAACATTTTTTGGGAAAACGCAACTTTGCTACCTCAACATGCTTCCTGAACTTTTGAAGCCAGACATTTACCTGATTAAAGTCATAACCGAAGTAGAAATGTGTGCTTGATGCGTGAAAACATTGATCAGGCTTCCGTTTGAGCTTCCGTTTACCATATTTAATGTGCATAAGATAAAATAAAAATGTAATGTACTTTTCAAGATGAAATAAAATTGTATGGAATAAAAAGTACTGTTTTTCTTCAGAAATGTAATCAAGTAAAAGTACAAGTAGTCAGTTTAAATTGTACTTGAATAAAGTACAAATCCCCCAAAATAATACTCAAGTAATCAAGTAAAATTACTCAAGTATTTTACACCTCTTGGTAGTCGTCCTGACAACCTTCCTTATTCAGAAGCGGATGTAGACAAGCCGGTAGGAACAAATTGGTGACTAGGCATTAACATATAACATACAAATCAAACAAACCTCTTAAGGTGTCAATACACACCCACTGCTCAGCCATTTATCCACAATCAGGAAGAACCCAACACCTCCAGGCTGACCGTTAGCTGCAGGCCAGGAAGGAACTCCATAAAAACATCATAAATCCATTAAATGTCAGATCTAACATCTGTTTTGATCTTTTGATTTACACACACTACTGTCATGGCAGTCAGGGTGACAGAGGAGTCATATAGCCATAAATCATTTGACATATTACAACCTGTCAAACAATGCTACAATAAATCATTAAAGTGACGTACAGTATTGGATATTACTACTAGTGCACGCGGCGTCTGTCAGCTCTCTGGCTCTGCGTAAAGCTTCCTGGATGAAACTAGATCCCAAATACACTGAAAAACACCATCAAATATTTCAATCAGTTGACAATAATGGAATTCAGATGTCTTACTGTGAACCTGTATGTAACTGACTGTTGTACTATATAGAAATCAAGAAGCTACAAATTTCTAAAGTTCTATTTTTTCCCTACGCAGAACAATACTAACTAGATCTATAAAGTATACTTCAGTACCATATATAAATATATGATGTTTTAAAATTAAAATGCCTTGATGGATTTGTTTCCTACAAACATGCAGTTTTTCATTTCTCAAGACATAAACTGATGGACTGGAGTCTTACTGTGGATTACTTTTGAATTATTGAGATGCTTTTATCAGCTGTTTGGACTCTCATTCTGACGGCACCCATTCACTGCAGAGCATCCATTGCTGAGCAAGAGATACAATGCTAAATATTTCCAAATCATTTCTGATAAAGAAACAAACTCATCTCAAGTGGCCTCAGAGTGAATACATTTTAAGCAAATTTTCCTTTTTAGGTGACCTTTAACATTTAGTGTCAGGAGATTATTGTCAATGTTTCCCGTAATCCGTCTTTTTCTGCCCACCTGCGGATGACACTTCTGCTGGCACAGGGACGATCTGATAGAAGACACACCTGGAAAAGAGGTCAGCGGAGCAACAGAGAAAAACACACAGTTCTGAAAGTCTGATAAGAGAAATTGGAAAGTGAGGAGAACTTCGGGGATTCCAGCTCGATGACTTTAAAAGGCTGTTGTTCTCACTCGGGACGAGTGTGGATAGCTTCACACGTCTGATGGGAGCACGTGCCTCACGGACCTACAGAGGAAACCAGTGTCAAGCCGGCACAAGATGTAAACGTGTTCGTGTAGCGCAGCACATCCATTTACAATTCAAATCTAGTGCCAGTGCAAAAATAATGAGCTTAATAAAACCCTCACAAATTCATTGCCAAGTAGTCTTTCCATGCATTCAAATTATGTTAGTTTGCATGAAGAGCGATGAAGAGAGATTCTCTCAGTCATGTGTTCAAAGGAACAACACTTTCGACGCGGTTATAAATGAACATGATACTCATATTTATTGTGCTTTTCATTAAGAGCAGTCTGTTAAACCAGCTGAGCCACATGGCATTAGTTACAAAAACTCTTTTAGTTCACAATTATTTATAGTTATCTCTGTTAAAAGAACACAGCCTTGTTTGACAAGGTATATATATATATATATATATATATATATATATATATATATATATATATATATATATATATATATATATATATATATATATATTTATATTTAAGGAATATACTCTTTATTCTACATAGTCCTAAAATCACATGAAAACACATTGGGCCTCATTAATAAACGAGTAAGTGTAGCTAGATGCATTCTTACATAAATTGTTGCATTCAATTCAATAGGATAATTTATGTGCAAATGGATTTATGAATGACTTAAAAAAGCCCTTTGTTAATACTGTGTCAGCACCTTATTAAATAGCTAAATAGGAGACAGGAGACAAAATACTGAAGAACAGTTTAGACCAAGTCATGTGATGCCCACGCAGTGCTTTCACCATTTACGGCACAATACAGTCATAGTGCTGGTGCGAAAAAACTATGAATTGGAATCTGCGTTAGATTGACTGGAATGCATCACAATTTGAAATCAGCTGATCTGCCACATTATCTTCAGCAAGGCAGCTGATCCCAGAGCAGCTGTTTTAAATAAACATGACCTAAACTACAGAAGGCGGGCTGTAGTGTGTCCATACTGAGAGCAGCGCTGGGTCCTGGAGGCATATGTGGAGATCATGTGGACATAAGAGGTCTTAAGCGTGCTGAGACCACAGAAACCGGTCACAGCGCTCCAACATGGTCTGAATCAGTGCTCTAAAACATCAGAGAGAAAACAGAAGAATGAATGCATGAGTACAGAAATTGTTAAACATTACCTACATTTAGAATGGAATACAAGTACACTGCGCAGTATATACTGTACCCTGCATACTATTTTCCAAAAATCAATGTCTACATTCAAAATATCATATAATTCATACTACTCCTACGATTTGTACTATATTATTATATGGAGGAGTAGTAGTGAGAAATAGTAAGGAGCAGTATGTTAGTTAGTATGCTATCCTGAATTCACCCAGTATGTTTGGATTGGAATATTAGCTTACTGCGCAGTATATACTGCCTACTATTTTCCATCTTAAAACAATATGTTTGTAATGGAATACTAGCGTGTTACTTGCTATACAATGTATACTGTGTACTATTTTCCAAAACAAACAATGTCTAAATTTAAAATAGCATAACACATTTATGTGGGAGAAAAAGTAAGTGTCTTACGCTAGTAAGCTATTCTGAATACAACCAATATGTTCAGAATGGAATATTAGCATATTGTGCATTATATAGTGTAGACTGACTACTAATTTTTAAACATGTCCATAATGGAGTACTACCATTCTACTTGCTATATACTGTACACACTATCTACTACTTTCCGCAAAATAATGTTTAAACTCAAAATAGCATACTACCATACTATGCTTACTATTTCTTCCGTATCTTTATAAATCAGAAATTGTAAGACTTGTATGCTAGTATGTTATTACGAATTCAACAAATGTTCAGAATGGAACACTAGCATTCTGGGCAGTAGATACTGTACACAGCATACTATTTTTTTTATGTAATACTAGCGTACTGGGCAGTTTATACTGTAGACTGCCTAATGTTTTACAAATTTGAAATGTCTGTAATGGAATACTATAATTCTGCTTGCTACATACAGTTCACTACCTACTATTTTCTAAAAAATAATGTCTAAATCTGAAATAGCATGCTATTATACCACTCATTCAGCCAATATGTTCGGGATGGACTACTATTTTTCAAAAACAATGTTTAAATTCAAAATAGCATTCTACTATACTACTCATACTACTATACTATTTATAATTTTATATGATAAAAATATTATGCAGTAATAATAGCATGCCATTCCAAATTCAGCTAATATGTTCGTAATGGAATACTACCATTCTGCCTGCCATTTAATATAAACTGCTTAGTATTTTCCAAAAACATTTAGATTGAAATAGAATATTAGCATACTGTGCAGTATATACTGTAGACTGCCAAGTAATTTTCAAAAACTTAGCATACTACTACACTTCTCTTTCTATTTCAGAAATGGTAAGAGTCATATGTTAGTATGCTAAATTAACTAATATGTTTGGAATAGAATATTAGCATGCTGTGCAGTATATATTTTTATTGTCCTGTTTCTTTAGAGAAAAGTATTATTTTTCCTATTTTTACCCAAAATAGGGTGTTGTGAGCATTACCGAGTAATGGAATACTACCATTCTGTCTGCTATTTAATATAAATTGCTTGGTATTTTCCAAAAACAATTAAGATTGAAATAGAATATTTTCATACTGTGCAGTATATACTGTAGACTGCAGAATGCAATTTTCAAAAAACTTAGCATACTACTATACTTCTCTATTTCAGAAATAGTAAGAGTCATCTATTAGTGCAGTATATATATATTTTTATTATATACCTATAGTATATACTTATTGTAGTATACACTTAAATTTTTAAAAACAGTAAGTTTGGCAATGAATACTAGTGTACTGCTTTCTGAAAAGCCCACTATTATTTTCTATGTTCTCACCTTTGCCGCTTCTCAGCCATACGAAGCAGATCGCAGACCAGCGTGGAGCGTGAACTGAGATCCACCTGTATCCCACGCTCCTGAAGGGCCGTCAGGGCCTGGTCCGGCCCGAAGACCCGCACCAGACGCAGGATGATGTTCTCCGGGCTGATGCAAATGCTCCAGTCAGTCGAACTGTCTGATAGGTCGGGAGAACTATCGCTTGTGCCGTTAGTGACATCTGAACAGGATCCATTGGGGCTGCTGGGCAGGGCTGAAGTGGGCGGGGCTTCATTGCTTGAAATGATTTGCTGGGAGAGCTGGAGAAGCAACACCCACTCATCCAGAGACTGAGGTACAATACCTGCAGAAAGACAAAGAGAGAGGTATTACAGACATAGAATAACTCCACAGTGTCTTTAAGTGTCAGTCAGACAACCAGGTTTTTGGTTAAAATAAACTAATTAAGTGACTTTGCATTGACAGTTTTGAGCATCTGTGTTTGTTGTACCATCATCCTCCTCTAGTAGTGTCATGTCGTCCAGTCTGCAGATGGCACTGAAAGCCTCGGGCCGCCGCTGCAGCTCTCTGCACAGGTACAGGTAACCCATCCAATACCTGAGAGACAAATAACACAGTCACAGTTTATACAACTACCCATTCTGATTGAATTCTATCCATATTCTAATTCTACACTCACCCATGAGTTCTGCACATCTCCAGCATCTTCTGTTTGGAGGCCAGATCAGCAGGCAGACGAATCAGCAGAAACAGTAGACGCCCATAACCCCAGCTGAAGAAATGAGAGTGCCACCTAAAGCATAGGCGACATTATATAAATAAATAAATAAATATATATATATATATATATATATATATATATATATATATTATTTAGATAAATTATTATATAAACAATTTATTTAAATGGTACAGAGTACACACAGTACATATACATATATTACACACACATACAGTATATATTTAGGAAATTTTTACATGCATATACATTTATATTCTTCTATATAAATATATTTAATATATAAACATACCTTATTTTTCTTAAATATACACATACATGTGATTGTATTTATATATACACATAATAAATATACACAGCACAAACATATATTATGTAAACAAAAACTTTTATTTTAGATGCGATTAATCGTTTGACAGCATGTTGCTTGCCGAGGAATCTAGTTGCGTATAAATTGTTTTGTGTACCTGGGCTGTCCGTCAGCAGTGAGTGTGTCATCCTTTTGTGGGGCATCATGGGATAGCGCCAGTTTCAGCCAATCCTGTCGCAGAGTTTCTGGCTGGAGAAGAGAGCCCAAGAAAGACAACCTGGCAGATGACAAAAATAGTTTATTTGATATTCAAAAACAAGAATACAACATCACAGGGTATGAATGGCTCATTTATAAGCTTTACAACTATGATAAACAAACATAATAAAACACTATATAATGAAACGCAGCCGTACCGCTGCTGCTCGGCTCGTGATTGGACCAGATTGTCCAGATAAGGCAGGAAGTGGCTGGGTAAAGCCATGACCATGACGTCAGAGGGGAGGATTGTGGGATAGAACTGCGGGTAGGCACGAACAGCCACCTCTCCGTGTTTATCATAGAGTCTGTAGAGAAAAAAAAGCATTACATTCAATATAAATGACATATTTAGGTCTGCAGGTGGCCATATTGACATTACATATAGATACTACGCACGTGTGAAGTAAACTCACCTGTACAGGTGTGAGAGTAACAGAGGTATGTTCCAGGGCTGAAGTTCTCTCAGACTGCGCAGAGACTTCAGCAGATCGCCCTTCTGAATCACCTCCACCACCTTACTGGCCTGAGTGAACTCTACAACACGCCGCAGAAGATTAGGAGAATCAATATCAACAGAACTGCAATAAATCAGCCCTGAATCTTGAAAAAAATTAAAAATCTGCTGATTTGCAAAAGAGGACTAAAATTAGCTAATTTGATGATGCTGAATTCAAAAATATCAATAATATATTTCTGTCACGTACAGTTTTTAAACATTTTACATATGTTTAATTGCAGCCCAAAATTAATAAGAAAAAAGTATTGGATTTAATTCAGCGAATATAATGCAGGGCTATGCAATGATTAATTTGGTACATTTAAGTCATGTTGGAAATATTGTATTAATGAGTTGAACCCGCATGAATGTTATCACAAAGTCATAAATACAAGTGCAAAACTGGATGTTAAAATTATAATTTTTTTCATTTAACAATAAATCCAGTTGCGTGAACAAAATATCATAGTACTGTACAATTATGATAGAATATCTAACGATTCAATTTACAGCACCTTCAGGAACTGAATAAAAACATAAAGCAAAAACACATCCGAAGCTAATTCTTTAGTTATCGATTTGTAGATTTAAAAAAAAAACCTGTTGATTTTTATGAAAAACTGACTCTGACTTACTTTAGTATCACTGAGATGCTATTATAGTTCTATGCTATTATCAGTTTTTATTTTAATTTTAATTACAGTTTTAGTCATTTTATTGTGTTTTTATAATTTTTATTGTTGTTGTTTTGTTTTTTTAAATACGCCTACACATATATATATACATATATATATACATACATATATATATATATATATATATATATATATATATATATACATATATATATATATATATATATATATATATATATATATATATATGTGACCCTGGAGCACAAAACCAGTCTTAAGTCGCTGGGGTATATTTGTAGCAATAGCCAAAAATACAGTCTATGGGTCAAAATTATCCATTTTTCTTTTATGCCAAAAATCATTAGGATATTAAGTAAAGATCATGTTCCATGAAGATATTTTGTAAATTTCTTACCATAAATATATCAAAACTTAATTTTTGATCAGTAATATGCATTGCTAGGAACTTCATTTGTACAACTTTAAAGGCAATTTTCTCAATATTTAGATTTTTTTGCACCCTCAGATTCCAGATTTTCAAATAGTTGTATTTCGGCCAAATATTGTCCGATCCTAACAAACCATACATCAACGGAAAGCTTATTTATTCTTATTGTAGCTTTCAGATAATGTATAAATCTCAATTTTGAAAAATTGACACTTAAGACTGGTTTTGTGGTCCAGGGTCACATATTATAGTTTATTAATCTTATTTTAGTTGTATTTTAGTACAAGTTAAATTAAAATGAGAAATGTTGCATTGACAACTAGCTGAAATAATTATGTGTATTTTATAATTAACTAAAAGTTATGTTTTTTTTTTTTTTAATTTTACTTTTTAGTTTCACTTTTAGTTTTAGTTAACTATAACAACCTGCTCCAACCAGAGTTGCAATTATGACTTGCCAACTCGTAAATACAAACTTCCCATTTAAATGCACCAATTATTACAGTTAATACACATTTATGTTAAAAAAACGTACCCAGCATGCCAGCAATATACGCCTTCATCACCTCGCGGTGCTCTCTGTACCGCAGCATACACATCTTCCTCACTCTCTCCTGGTCCAACAGGAAGAAGTACCTCCTCAGGAACACACACACGCTTTCGATGCCTCCTCTACCGGGACAGCCCATCTCCAGATAAAGACAGGCCAGCTGCGAGAGGTCAGCCTGGAGGTCAGGGGGCAGAGGTTTGGGGGAAAACAGCTGTATTAGTTCGACATGATTCGCCAGAGGTGGGAACAGTGCTCTGACTGGGGCGGTGGAACAAGGGGTGCTCTCTCCAAGGTCCTCTTCTTCAGTAAGGGTGGCAGATTCATCCAGGTTATCAGAGTAGATATCTGGCTGAACCACGACACAGCAGGACATTGATGAAACAAGCTCTTCCTCCTCCAGAGTCTTCTCCTCTTGAGTTGTTATTTCTGTATGTCTGGTGTGATCCTCCGGACCCAGGACCCTCTCCAGAACAGGAGCCCACTCTCGAAGTACATCACTTAGACAGACAGGGTCCAGTAAAACCATGGGGTCCTGGATCTGAGAGCTGCAGAGGAACAAATATCAAACTCTAATAACAGTCCAGTGCACAGGAAAAGCAACTACAGTGATTGGGTTGTAAACTAATTTCATACAGTGTGACTATGGCTATATTTCATCTAAAACAACTTGAAAGAACTTGGAAAATATTCATTGTCATTATTATACACATATTGTATGACTTAACATTAATTGAGAGACTAAATATAATTATACGTACTTTAAAAAACTCATTTGTCACACTGAAGGCTATTAAAATGAACAGCAAATGGCTAAACAGCTGTGAAAAACTTGTGCATATAAAATACATAATTTCTCTTTTGCATTAATGTATTTTAACCTAGAAACTTGAGGTTGAAAAATTGATTATTGATATGACTAAATTACAGTTCAAAAGTTTGGGGTTGGCAAGATTTTGAAATGTTTTATGCTCACCAATTCTGCATAGAGTACAAACAGTATATATTGTGAAATATTATCGCAATTCAAAAAAATGTTTTTCTCTTGTAATATATTGTAAAATGTCATTTATTTCTGTGATGCGAAGCTGAATTTATTAGCATCATTACTCAAGTCTTCAGTGTCACATGATGCTTCAGAAATCAGTCTAATATACTGATTTGCTGTTTAAGAAACATTTATTAATGCTATCTATGTTTAAAACAGTTTGTGCTGCTTCATATTTTTGTGGAAACCATGATAGATTCAATCAATGAACAAAGTTAAAAAGAACAGCATTCTTTTCTAACACTATAAAAGTCTTTGTCACTTTTAATCCAATTTTATGCATCTTTTCTGAATAAAAACTATTAATTTATCTCTCTCTCTCTCTCTCAAAAAAAAAAAAAACCCAGCTTTTGACCAAAATTTCCATATAATTTTATGATTTTCTAATTAATGTATCACATGCAAACATTCAATAGCTTATAATTCAACTTGACTGAACATCTTCCTCTAAACTCACATGGCTTTCTTTGTGGCGGCCCTCAGCTCCTGCAGCTCAGACTCCGAGCTGGACTGCTCAGCGTTCAATCTTACAGAGAGACAATCAAAAACCACAATAAAAACAAGGTCAATATACAAAACACCAATAGCCGCAGTCAGAAAACCACAATAGGGATTCAGAAGGTCAAACAGACTCACTCATGCTCAACTTCTTCTGGAAGAGGGGTCACTGTAGCCGTGACCTCCCCTTGAACCCCTTCCCTGAGGTCAGGCCGAGGCCACAGGTCTGCGTTCATCTGAAGCGTGTTGATCTTCTCGGTGGTCTTTTTCACAAAGCTCGAGACACTGACGTACACACATTCACAGACACAAAAAACTGAGATAGTCATCAACATCAGCAATGATTGCCCGAAATATAAGGAAATAAAATGCTGCTGATTTTGCATAAAGAAAACAAAGAGCAGAAACAACGTGTAACCTTACCAATCACAGGCATCAGCATAAAATGAGACAATGAGACAAAGCAGTATGTGACACTACGACAAAACAGGAAGTTGCAGTTTTAAAAATAACCTGGTATCAGCAGCTGCATTTTAATGAGTATTAATACAAGTTTGACTCTTCAGTGGAATTTTACTTCCTTTTGATCCAGCCAATCAGAGCAAAGCAGACCGGGTCTGGTGTGAAATTTAAGAGGAAGTGAAATTATTACAGGGGACAGCTGTGTAAGTGTGTGTGTGTGTGTACCTGTCTCGAACAGCCTGCAGGGCGACTCGTGGGGGTTTTGAGCGGAAAGGCAGCGGCAGAAACTGCAAGCTGATGTCTGACCTGTCGCCCTCTCCACGCACAGACTGAGAGTCTTCAGGACAGCAAAAGGAGGAGATGAAATAATAGAGAGATGATTGGAAAGACAGAGAGAATAAAGTCAGAAGATGTGTGATAACTAAGCAAAAGCACAGAATAAAGCAGATAATAATGATCAGAAAAAAAGAAGAATCTTAAAACGTTGAAAACACCAGATAAATGATTAAACTACTGCTCATTGATGTTTTTAGTGTATTTTATTGCACAATATTTGACATACAACACACTGACATACAATTACTACTATAAAACTATACAATTATTTTTTTTTAAATTCACAATATTAAAAATTCTAAACTATATTTTTTGTCATAACCAGCTGCAAACTGCATTATTTGTTTGGTTTTTATTTTGGTCGACAGCTCTGCAAGCAGTGAAATCTCATTTATCAGCATACTGAACATTCAAATTGTTTATTAATTATCAGTTACGTTCTGATTGGTGGTGAGCTTGTTGCATTGTGCAGAATTTTTGCTTTCGGCATGAATGTGAGAATTAAAACTGGAATTAAACATAATTTGCTACCTTAATACACATCCCTGGTCTTATTGTCCACGATTCATCTGTTGTGTGTTATATGCCTATAAAATGGCTCTCTCATTTACTAATCCTTCATTTTTTCACGTAAATAAAATTAAGTCCCTGTTTACATTTGTTTTCCTTGTTTAATATCCTCATTCACTCCGAAATATGTCAAATTAGTAAAATGGGTCACTACAGTATCTGTGTAGCGTTATGTGCTAAATATTTTTGTGTGTTGAAGAAAATCTCTGTTTTTGCCATGAGATAAAAATAAAAAAAAAGGAGTAAGTAATTGCAACTTTTGATCTCACAATTAACCCTTCACTGGGAGTTTGACTGACAGGTGAGCTGACCAACCAATTTGTCTGACAAACAAACCAGACGGGAGAGTAGATTAACATTGGTGGACTTGAACTTGAAAAATGGTGTGTATTTTTATCCGTATAAATTGAAGCATCTTGTTTTTTCGGGGGTTCTGCTTAGGCAGTGTAAATCTCGGTTTGGTCCCATTGTACCCCACCTCCTCTCCACATGGAGGGATGTTGAAAGACATTCACAACTAGTTACAATATGGCACAGGCAATCGCCTATTTTCCACAATAATAACATTTTGTCAGGCAGTACTCCATTTCATTGTCCGCAATGCACTCATAATGGACACATTCTGGGAGATATCTATGATGATAGTGGTTTAAAATCCTTCCAGAATCTCAAAACTCAATATAATCTGCCAGGCACCTCCTTCTTTATGTATTTGCGCATTAGATCGGCCCTATACGGGCGTATGGGGTGCCTGGGAACTCTCAGCATATCTCTTTCTTCTTCAGCATTCAAACCTTTATCTATTACAACTGTTTGGGCTAAGGATCTTTATGAGGATGTGCAAGTTTTATTTTCGGATCAGGTATGTTTAAATTGTCTTCTAAAAACCCTAATCACCAAATGATTCATTGGAAATTGCTGCATAGGGTTTCATTGACTCCAATGAAACGTTTTTATATGAATCTGTCATCTTCTAAGTGTAACTCCCAAGGAGTTTTAGGCACATTTTTTTTTGGTAGTGCCCCTCTCTCTCACCTTTTTGGACTCAGCTCTCACAGGATCTATCATATTTGTTGGGTACTGAGATATGTCTAACTTCGCGCCATTTTTTCCATGAATAACTTCACCTTGTCCGTCCAACAAAGATGTTTACTGTTAGCTGCTCTCACAGCAGCAAAAACAATGAACAAATGAACCTGGACGGTGTATTTGTTGGACATTATCTCGATGGAACTCTCAACTTCTCGTATACATGGAACTAATGTAGAAACTGTAAATTTATGGCAATCAGCTTTTAATGCTGTGTCATCTTTTCTAAAATCTTTGTAAAAATTTATTTATTTTAATTAATTAATTTTTTTAAGTCTACCAGGGGGTGGGTTGCTTTTTGTTTTTTACTACTGTTTCCAGAAGAAAATTAAATAAAAAGTTAACAAAAAAAAAAAAGGTGTGTATTGATGTCTTTCCATGGTAGAAACAAGATATCTTCTGATGTTCATTCATGTTTATTTCATGCTATAACCAGTAAAGAGGAAGAGATGATCGGTTCACGTGCCGTTTGAACTGAGCCGCTACAGCGATTTGTCGTGGCATATTAAAGAACCACAAAACATTATTTATTGTCTGAAGTTCTTAAAAAAAGAACAAAATTTGAAAGCCGAGACCTTGTTTCATACCAAAAGTAACCTGTCGGCATGTTGTCAGTTTGCTCTTTGCTCCGCAATATATTTTCACTGAGTGAGAGCGGCATGGCTTGTCGAACATAACAACAGTAACTCTTTGCAAAGGGTCAATTATGAGTTTGCAAATGAACAATTCTGAAAAAAAGTCAGAATTGCAAGTTTATATATTGCAATTTTGAGTTTCAATCTTGCAATTCTGAGAAAAACTGTGAGATAAACAGCTGCAATTGCCTGTTTTTATTTAAATTTTTTATCCCATGGCATAAACAAGCTTTCATACTTTCTGATCAATAATGAAATGTGAGTGGAGTACTTCCTGCATCAGGACAAATAATTCCCACTGAGAGAGCCGTAATCTGCTAACTCGCTTTTAGGCCCGAAATCGATCTTTTGTTTTCTCTCTCAGTCTCACCATTCTCCACCTGCTCCTCCTCAGTGAAACCGAACTCCTTCAGCCGCTCCTCCTCAAGCATCGATTGGTTGGCGAGGGAGTTGGCGTCATCGTCTGATTGGCTGCCTCTTCGGCTGATGACGCGGTAGATGCCGCAGTCCAGAACGTTGAAGCTCTCCTGCGCACAACAGAAAGAGTCATTTTCATTTCAAAAACGTGCATCTTTACATATGCCTGTGTGTTTTTGGACTCACGTGTGAGGAAATACTGCTCCTGCGGCTGCTGCAGGCGGAGTCCAGTGGCTCCAGTTTGCTGATCACTTCCTCCAGCTGACCAATCAGCTGCTGCTGGGAGGCGGAGTTTAGCTGAGCCTTAAGTTGCTCTAACCGATCAATGGGGAGGGACTTCCTGGCCTAAGGAGGAAAAACAAAAGAGTCAGACTTTATTCGGAATGGAGCACTAATGTAATATTGAATGCATACTGCACAGCACATACTGCCTCCTTTTAAAATAGTATGCGAAACAGTATGCATACTAAATGTGTTCGTGCTTGTATGTGTACCCTGGATGTAATAATGACATGCTGAAACATGCAACAGACGGTGGTGGCGAGCATCCAGTTCTCCCTCTTCATCAGACGCTCCACACATCGCTCAGGTGACATCAGGGACAGGTGAGACAAACGTCCATCACCATACAGACAAAATAGCTCATTACGGAAAACTGAAATCTCCACTACATCTATTGAGAGAAGACGACAGATACAGATCCAAAAGCTATAAATCAGGTCATACAATAAAAAACATCATAAGTTTTTTTTTTTAAATAAACTTTATAAAAAATAATAAATGTTACTGTTTTTAAACATATATTTAAAATATATTCATATGTTTTAAGTTAATTATGTTTATTTTTATATTATTATTACATTATTATGAAATTATACTAATTTTATATTCAATATTTTTAGGAAGGCAGATAAAGATCCATAAAGAGCTGTAATATCATATAATACATATTTTTAAATATGTAAAATGTATTTTAATTTTACAAAGTTATTTTTATACTTTATATATAGATAAAATATTAAAATAGCTTTATATAAAATATTATACATTTTAAATAGCTATTAAATACATATGTTAAAACATTAAGACATTTATATATATATATATATATAAATGTATTATTGTTTTAAATATGTATTTAATATCTATCTAATTTTTTGAGTAAATATATTTTGTTAAAACCTCATATAGGTTAAACAATGACCTCTCACCTTTGACCTCTGTCCATAGCAGAACCTGACCGCTGTGAGGGGTGAAGATGTAGATGGCCGAATCCGTCCAGGTGAGCAGGTTTTGATCACTAAGAAACACACACACAATTCACAAGTTAAATATTAACCCAAAAACCTTTCTAACCCGAGACGTTATCATCATAGTCATAATAGCAGGTATGAAATATTGTGTCTTTGCTAAAGGTCTTGTGTTATTATAGTATAGGGAGTGGTTACCCAAACTGGAGGAGTCTTGGGAAAGCCAGAGACTGTGGACTCGTCTGTGCAGGGTTGAAATGTGGCTCATTCCTGAAAACAAAAATACACAACAAATATATAGAGAGAAAAGTATGGAGATACAAAACTAAGAGGCAGAACAACAAACACTAATGAGGTCACAAGTTAGTGTTAAACACACAAACACTCACTTGTAAGAGACGAGGGGCAGCGGTGGGCAGGCCAGCAGCTGTTTAAACTGGTGTGTGCTCAGGACCTCTCCACTGAAACTGGCCTCCCATATGCGGGAGCCGGGCCGGGCGCAGTACAACAGCGCCTGACCCCGCTGACCCGCCGGACCCTGCAGGAGAAAACATGCCCCAAACTCTCCATCTCGCTCTTTGTTACCCACACGCCAGAACTTCTCCCTGAGAGTGGAACAGAGTGGATTTTCATTTAGTTTTCTTACGATTAATATGCATTTTAATCTACGTTATGGTCTGAGAACATTGGAGATAATGTGATAGCAATGTCTGACATAATATTTTAATCAAATAAAGAGCCTAATTCAAATGAAATGGTACATTTGGATTTAAAATGTCTCTAGTGAGTACTTTTCCTTTATTTAACTAATTGTTGGTATAGTTGTGGGACATCCCATGTCTCCTGCAAACACACACACACACACACACACCTCTCTGTGTCACACAGGTAGCAGCGGCTGAGAGACGAGACCACCAGGTGTCCGTCCGAGTAGCCCAGCTGAACGACACGTGAATCCACTGTGGTGATGGTCTGAATTGGGAAGATCACAAACGCAGAGCCCTGTTTGGACGCCAAACCACAACAAACACAGACAGAAACACACAAGCATAGATTAAAATCACTGGTTATCATTTAAATAAAATGCATTAAACTGTTCAAAACTTTGAGGTCAGTAAGATTTTAATTTTTTTTTAAAGAAATGAATGTTTTTATTCAGCAAAGATGCATTAAATTGATCAAATGCAACAGTAAAGACATTCATAATGTTACAAAAGATCTCTATTTTGAATAAATGCTCTTCTTTTGAACTTTCCATTCAAAGAATCCTGAAAAAAAAATGTATTGCGGTTTCCACATAAAATATGAAGAAGAACAACCGTTTCAAACACTGATAATAATCAGAAATGTTTCTTGAGCAGTGAATCAGCATCTTAGAATGATTTCTGAAGGATCACGTGACACTGAAGACTGGAGGAATGATGCTGAAAATTCAGCTTTGCATCACAGGAATAAATTACATTTTAAAATTTATGCAAATACAAAACAGTTATTTTGAATTGTAATAACATTTCACAATATTACTATTTTTACTGTATTTTTGATCAAATAAATGCAGCCTTGATGAGCAGAAGAGACTTCTTTCTTACAGACCCCAAACTTTGAACAGTAGTGTATGGCCAGACTGACATGCACAAAACTTTTAAGTTTTCTTATACCTTCCCGAGTTTAGATGACCCAGCCCGGATGCAGGACACTTTCCCTCCCACATCTCCGGCAAACACTCGGAGGGCTGCGGTGTCCCAGCACAGAGATGTTACCGTCTGTCCGCGGTGCTCCCAGGACACAGCGGCGCGCTCAGGACGGCCACGCCGCTCTAAATGCAGCTCCCACACCACCACCAAACCCTGACTGAGGGACACACACATCAAAAGAGTCCAGACTGGCAACCAAAAACACCAGGAGCGCATATAAACATGAATATGATTATGAATACCTCGTTGCTACAGCGATAAAGTCTTCATCATGGGGGCAGCATGAGACCTGCGTGACTGAGCCTTCCTAAAAATAAAAAAAAGCAGAACTAGAAAATTATTTTTTGTTATGGCTGTTATTATTAATCTCTACCATTTTTTCAAGAGCATCCGAAGACAATAAAGTTTCCCTATTTTCACTGTTGCCTGTGCACACACTTTCTAGCTTGTAAAAACATGTTTCATGGGTCAGAGCGGAGAATGATGCAGTCTGAGCCCGGACGCAAGTGTAAGTTGATGCCTTAGCACTATCCTGTGTGCTGGTGTGATCAATAACTATTTATAAACACAGGAAAAAGCAAATACGTCATGCATATACTGTTGCAGATTGCACAAAGTGTAAACACAAATTAGGGCTGCATGAAAAAATAAGAATAAAAATAAATAAATAACATTAATAATAAGGTAACACTTTAATTTACGGTGTCCTTGTTACACGTTACATGTATTTACTGTTATAATAACAATAAATTATGCATAGTTACATGCATGTAACCCTAATCCTAACCATACAGTAAGTACATGTAGTTAATTAATATTACTCAGTACTCAAATGTATAAATAAATGTATTATTTTGAATAAATGCTCTTCTTTTGAACTTTCCATTCAAAGAATCCTCAAGAAAATTTATCGCAGTTTCCACATAAAATATGAAGAACAACAACCGTTTCAAACACTGATAATAATAAGAAATGTTTCTTGAGCAGCAAATCAGACTATTAGAATGATTTCTGAAGAATCACGTGACACTGAAGACTGGAGTAATGATGTTTAAATGTACTCATTACTTAAATGTATAATTACACTGTAACAAGGACACCGTAAAATAAAGTGTAAACAATAATAATGTTTATTATTATTAAATAAAAACAATTAAAAATCAAATAATAAGAAGAAGAATATTTCACTGTAAAAAAAAAAAAAAGAATATTTACGAATAATGCAACAATAACAATTTTGTTTCACATTACAACTACAATACTAATATTTATATTTAATTTCTTTATTTTCCAACTTTAAACCATTAAACTTTTATTTTGATGGAAAACTTTTCTTTTTTTTTGTTTTGAGTTTGTGTGGAGCAGCATTTACTGTGAACCAAGCCCCTATGAGATGCTGAAAACCCTGGATCATGAGCTGCTCACGTGTAAATGAACACACTGTTCACTCATATATTTATTTAATTAAATCGCAGCCTTTGCAATTTGATAATCACACTAAGTCATATTGCAGTTCCTGGTTTTACTTTGATTAATCATGCAGCACTAATGCAAATACAATGATATCTAGTTGATAACGCTGGACAACAGTATTTCGACACTAGTTCTGTGCAACAACTCAATCACTAACTGTGTTAAAGGGGAACTTGTGAAATTATTTAGTTGTGTGTACTTTATGTGTGAGAATGAGTTTCTGCTTCCAGCCGTCTCTCTGAATGAGATGAAGCCCTCCGGCAGACGTGCCCAGAGCCAACCACTTCCTGGACACGGAGACACATGTGCACTGTGAGATACACAAACAGAGATAGAAGGATATTAGAGAGAAACTCACAAAATATGCCAAGAACAAGAAAAAAAAGAACATAAATAATATAAATATTAATATAAAATAAAAATAATTCTGCTTAAAGAGAGCGGCTATGAAGATAATTTTCATGACAATTAAAATTTGTCTTTAATGTAATGCAACAAAAATTTCTAATTACTGAAATGCAAATAAAATTAATTATATGTACAATTTCAATTAGTATTCTTATATCAGTTATAACATTTTATATATTAAATTGATACATTTTTGTTGTACCACTTTTATGTTGAATTAAAAAAAATACTTAATTTCTTTAAAAGGATCATTTTATTATCATTATATTTCAGTAATTTAAGCTAATACTGCAATGTTGCAATGCAAAAAAATGGTAATGGTAATTTTCTTTATGCTAAACATATTTTGAGATTTTTTTCCTTTTGGTTTTGGGCAGAAAGATGACCCGAACAGGTTGTAACATTCATCAACTTACTCTCCATAATTAAAGTGCCCCTTTTATGGATTTTTGAAAATGAGCTTTCATGCAGTGTGTAACACAGCTCTGTGAATGAAAACATCCTGCAAAGTTTTAAATCTGAAAGCGCACCGTGTATAAAGTTATTGTCTCTCAAAAGAAAGAGTCGACTCTGAATCATTGAAACGAGTTTTTAAAAACGAATCCCAAGTCGGCATATGAACCAGAAGTCTCGAACATTCACAGAAAACGGCTTACTTCCGCGTTGAAGAATAAGGTGGATAAGACAATGAAAGTGTTTTCTGACCTTGCATGCATGTCAACCTGTTGTTGGGGACTCCCAAAACCAAAATATGAACCTTTCATTACACATAATAGGGGCACTTTAAAATAATTCTTATTGCAGAAAATCAAATAAACAGAACAGAAACTAAAACATGTTTTATGACGCTTGCTGAAAAGTAAACAGCACCAACCACGATTCAGGTCAGTTTGAATATCAGATGCCATATAAGCCGTTAAAATCAAAACTTTGACTGTTTCACTATAGTCAGTTCAGTAGGTAAATGTGTGATTTACTTTGATTCGTCCCGAGTCCAGTCGCAGGGCGGAAAGGAGGGGGTCCAGACAGTCAAACTCTGCCAGGACATGCGTGCAGGACTCCACAGGAACCACAGGAATCATCCTGCAACAGTCTGAGAGGAAACAAGAGTACTGAGGGTTTTTTTAGTGGGAATCATTAGTGCATGCAGCATGTTTGTCAAACCAAAAAGCATTTAGGTGTATCATAAATACATTCCTAACAGCAGCTTTAGGCAAAATACACATACATGGCATACTTGGACAAGCAACCAATCAAAAAAAAAATATATATATATATATGCTAACATTCAGTAAATTGTAACGAGGTACACAAACACTCAAGTAGCCTAATTATTCAAGTGCCCAATCAGCAACACCTCTGGTCATCATGCGCCAAATTGTGCCCCGAGACAACAAAACCAGTCATAAGGGTCAATTTTCTGAAATTGAGATACAACTATTTGAAAATCTGGAATCTGAGGGTGCAAAAAAATCTAAATATTGAGAAAATCGCTTTTAAAGTTGTCCAAATGAAGTTCTTAGCAATGCATATTACTAATCAAAAATGAAGTTTTGATATATTTACGGTAGGAAATTTACAAAATATCTTTATGGAACATGATCTTTACTTAATGTCCTAATGATTTTTGGCATAAAAATCGATAATTTTGACCCATACAGTGTATGTTTGACTATTGCTACAAATATACCACAGCGACTTAAGACTGGTTTTGTGGTCCAGGGTCACAATTTACACTGCAAAGGTGGCACAGAAGCGCTTCTGAAGAGGCATTTAGGTGTCTTTACACAGACTGTTTACTGCTGCTTAGAGGAGGCATATATGCATTTATCTTTATACAGTACTTTTTAAGGGCTGAGATATTAAGGGCTGAGGTGGGTCTGAGCCGGCATAATTTAGTCGGGCTTTTATGCTATATTGCATCTTTACACTGTATTCTGAGCAGGCACAAAGCAACCTTAACTTGGCTATGCGACATGCCTACAGGCGCATTCTGAGGCTGATGATTCCCAAAAATACGCCCTCAGTAGGCAGCACAGTGAGCTCACTAGGTTTTGAGACACAGCCCTACTCAGTGTCATATGATTCCAGGGAAATCCAATTGAAAAAGCATGACTACCACTTTCCTCCTCTGTTTGTTTTAGTGATTTTCTGCCACTATTCCACACTAAATGACAATATATATATATATATATATGCAACTGCATTGTTGTATCAACTACATAATATAAAACAATGCCTAAATTAACCAGATACACAACAAAAACCCAGTTGCAGAGTGACATATAATCTATTTGGGAACTTTTATTTTCTTTACTTGTTTTTTTACACATTTGACAGTAAGCAGAAAAGAAAACACGCTTACTAGCTCATGCATATACACACATTTTACCACTTCCCCTTCGTCTGAAACACATGTTTACAAGAATTCAGTTTGTAAAATACTTTATTAAAGTAAAAGTTACAAATCAAAGCGACGCGTTAGCCGATTAGCATGACTGTCACTCACGAGATCTGAACTTAAAACTCGCCAAAAACCGCATAAAACATCGAACAAAGTTGTTTTTGTTTAAGTTTGTTAATCACGTCGTGTCTTTAAAACAGTTTAATAAATGTGAAAGCTGATCCTGAGCTGGAAGCCCGGGTACTTTCACAACCAACAACGTTTTAGTTTCTATTTCACCTTCTAATGAGTAAATCCTTAACGTTATGTCATGTACACGATTAAGGCAACATAAAAATAACTTTTAAACGTTGTTTACTTTGCAACTAATAAAAGTTTTACTTATTTGAGGTGGTAAATGTGTCACCTCAAGCATTTCTATACAGTATCTGACATCAATTAAACCGTATAAAAATGCGTTTACCTCCTCCTGAGCTCCAGGCGCATTTAAATCTGCGAAATTTCCAGAAATGTAGTAAAAAACCCAATCACATAGTGTTTAAAGTGAAGATCCGTGTGTGTTTGTGCCGCTGTAATTCCTGCAGCGTGTTTGACAGCTGACTGAAAAACTGACCGGCGCTACTTCTTCATTAGGCTCCACTCACTGTGAAGCGCAGTGATTCACACTAAGCGCGGGGAACTATTTCTGGCGCCTTTGGACAATACTTGCAATCAAGCACTTGGGAAACTTTATATATTAAATATATTATCAAAGTAAATAAATCTTCTAATCATGCATTAAATGTTCAAGTTTTACTTAAAAACATCTGCTTTACAAACAAATAACTGTCACAGACGCGTAGGAGTTCTAGCAGTAGATTGGGGTCCACTGGTCCGTTAAAAGCTCTTGCTGGTATTGATTGATATTCGAGACGCCCTCTCAAGAATGAAGCCTGTTCCATCAGCAAGCAAAGATAGCAAAGACCAGTGGTGTAGTGGTGCCTAGAGAAGCGGGTATACTCTTAATTCATGCCCCAATTTTTTATTTTTTTTAAACGGCCCTGCAAAGGATGAACGACCTGTGTCATAAACAGTGACATGTAAAACTAGTCTTGCAATTTTAGTTCACTCCAAAATGGGCCAGTAATATTTGCACACTGTCACTTAACTTCTGCTGCTTGAGTAAGGATCATTATAAAAATAATATTATCCACAGAGGAGGTGCAGATTTTGCAATAAATAATTAACTGCAGCAACTGACATTTTGTCAGAACCTCTAGTAAATTGCATGTTATTTTGTTTAGTTGTCTGTTCAGAATTGTGGGAGAATTGTGATCTCTATTTGAAACAAACAATTTTTTTGATTTTGACAGAAGTGAGGGGACAGAAATGTCTAATATAATAACTTTTTGTATAATTGACAGGTTTTATAACGATCATTATTATTATTATTATTATTATTAATTATTAGGCTACCTCTTGCTTTTAATTGGCTGAGAAATCAAATACACAGCTGGACAATAAGCAATAATTTATAATATTTTTCCTGTATTTTCCTAATGACAATTTTATGATTTGTTTAGCCTATATACTACATTTCCCCCCATTTTTATCACAGAATAAGGCAGAATATATTTTATAGCCTAGTATCTATTGGCAAGTGTAATAAATGCTATCAATTAGCCTACTTAGCACTGCATTATTCAGAATCAGATGCTTTTTTATTACCTGGAGATTGAAAAACACACATAAACCATACTGTCGCAATCATGTGTTTACTGTCTTCATGTTTCTATTTATTCAGCTTAGCCACAGTAGACATAGATTTGGCTACAGCGATAGCTGGATTCTTGCACGTCGTGACTCGTGAGTTACTTCTATGAGGCCGTTTTGGACTTTCTGCGCGAGAGCGCCATCCTATAAATGAAACATACACTGCATGAGAGTGTTTACGTCTTTACTGGATGTTTTTAGAGAATATTTGCATTTATTCACATGCGATTGGATTAGTTACTCATATGCTGGACTGTCATGATTTGGCTAGTGCAGGACACTACTGAATGATGCGCATCAGAGGGGATTTAGAAGTAGGTATACGGAATGCCGACTGATAAAGAAGTGGGTATACGCCGTATACCTGCGTATACCCTCCACTACACCACTGGCAAAGACCCTACCCTCAAACACCTTACAACCTTGAAGTTAATGTGTTTAAGCACCAGATTCAGAAATAGATGTATGCATTGTATTATATAAAGATAGCCATCACCAAATTCAAGCACATAATGACTAAACTGTGTGGTGGGTCTTTCTTGAGAAGTTATTATAACCTACAACAGCATTGATTATGCACTGGTCCTGCTGCATGATTTGATAAGTGGCCTACTGTAAATGCAAAATCATAGTAAATATTACTTCTTAATTTTTAATTGCCCAAAATCTGTTTAAAAGCTTGTTTGAGCATGTTTAAGAACATTATTTTATGTATTAAAATAAAAAATGCAAGTAATTAAAATCAATACAAAATGAAAACAAGTTTATAACTTTATAAAATATTGTAAATGTATAAACTATATTGCAACAATAGTTTATACATTTGTAAATTGATAATATAAATTATTATTATTGCCATTACTATTGTTTTTTTTTTTCATCCTTTTTTAAATGTTTATTTTAATTACATAGCTTATTATTTATATATGACTGGAAAAACCATGTGTGGTAACTGTTCTACATTTATGAAAATTTAAAAATAATTAATAATAAAAAGAAAGATTAAAATAATAAATAAAAATAATGATTATTAGTAATAGTAATTATGTAATATAATAATTTAAGTAAAAAAAAAAAAAGATGAAATACCCCTGATCTATTCATATGCACAAACACACTTTCTTACCTAGCATCGCTTTAATTTGAAACGGAACAATTCTTGTGCATGAAAACAGTCAAAATACAGTGCTTCTGCTTCTGGTTTTCAGCGTGTAACATAACAGCTTCCTCACTGCATGTACACTTTGGTAAATGAGTACTTTGAGGAAGCTCTTTTAACGCAACACACACAAACACATGACACCAGTTTAACAGTTTTAATCTTTATTTGCAATAACATCCACAACTCAGTGCAGCTAGAGAAGACACGTTATAAAGCAGTGCGGATGAGCGTGCGCACGCGTTTGTGGCACACAGATCATCAGTAAATGCACTACATAGAAATTATTATAATTTTTTTTTTTTTTTTTTTTACAGTATTGCTATATCCCCTCCCATTGGCGTGTCTTGAGCAACTGATTTTCAATCAGCCTCAAGTCTCGGGAGGGTTGAACTGGATTGCAATATCCGGTTTGTAAAGAGTCCTCCTTATCATTGACTTAAAAGCTTTTCCCTCTAACCGAGTCCTTTGCATTAAACGTTATAAGTTCCTGAGAAATCTTTCCACCGATATTATTACTGAGCCCAGTTTGGTCATTGCAGAAATACAACACTGTTAAAATTTCACTTCTTACCTAGGAACTGAAATTATCCACTGAAAAAAAAAAAAAACCGGAACGGAACGGAACGAATAAAGTAAAGAGAGAAGAAAATAATTACAGTTATTTGTGACTGGCGCAGCCCATCTCCACGTGGACCGATAAGATTACAGAATTTGCTTCTCCAAGCCCCTCCCCCAGGCAGACATGCTCTCAAGCACCTCCAGCTCTGATTGGCTGGAAAATCCGCCCATCAGGCTCCATCCGGCCCAAGCTGGGAGAGAGTGTCTCTGTTCTTCTCCCTCTTTCTTTAAATTCACCCAGAGTCTTTTCTCTCTTTCATGGATTTCTCTGCATCTCCTCAGGTTTTTCTCAACATTCGGCGCGTTTGCCAGACTTGGAACTTGTTGTACGCAGCCTGAAGCATTTCCTCCAGGTGGCCCGTTAGCTGTTGCAATCAGAAAACACAGGAAAGTATTATGCATTTCCATCAAAAATATTGATAGATGAAAAAATATAGATTACATGACCATGCAAACCCTCATAAATGTTCACACAACATGAACAAAAATATCAAAATGCGACTGATTACACAGGGATCTAAATACAGTAATAACATCACTTTACACCTCAAATAACACATTTATGCATGTAAGAAATGTATTTTTTTTTAAACCCTCCAAAGTAAATGCTTTACTGTAACTTATTTTGAACTAAAAGCTCATCAATCCTCTGGTTTTCCTCACTTTCAACTGTGATCCTTGGCTGTCGAAACAGACCAAAAACAATAAGAATACATTTTTTTGGTTTACTAAATGCACAATATTTTGTTTCAATAATTTTCGTTCTTTAATATTTAGAATTTTGAGGGGATTTTATGGTACTAGACAATATTTATCTCTAAATTATGCACCATTTATTTTTATATAACAATACAAATATTAGAAAAATATTTCACATTATTTTGCATTAAAACAGTGTTTAAGTTAAACATGCAAATCTATATCACCTAGTTGCTTTTAAGTGTTTTCAGACATAATTATAAGGTATTATTATAAATATTATACAATGATATATGATATGATATATTATAATAATTTAATTATAATAAATATCATAATTTCTATTAGGTATTGCATTTGTATTTCTATTTAACTTCAGGAAAGACTGTTTCATTGTGGCTGACTTGTAGATTGCACCCCAAAAAAATGCTCTTTATTTTGATTTTAGTTTTTTCTGTATTTCCCATGGCAAATATCACAATTGTGATTATTTTTTAAAGCATTTTCTAATCATGTCCACAGTTTTTTTGTGTTCATATAACAAGTTCCACAAAAGTCACCAAGCTTCATTAAAAAAAAAAGTCAAAAACCCAAAACATAATTTTTTTGTTTTTGTTTAAAATGACTGATTTAAACGGTACACTATCCTGAACCAGTTCATCCACACAGTTCTAGAAAAGATCAATTCTGGGCTGTCTTTCTAACAGCAGTGAGACGAGCATTAATTATTCATGTTTACTTTTAGTAGTAGAATCCATTACAGTTAATGGAGGGGGTGTGGTCAGGGGCGTGGCCTTACATTCATGCTCAAATACTGCCGCTGGATCTTTTCTTGAAAGGGGTGGAGCTTTGTCACCTGGAATCTCTCCAGATTAGATTTCATCTTTACCACCTGTGAGCAGGAGAGACACATGAAACAAATCATGTTGCAACAAAATAATACTACTTTAGCATTTTAATTTGGAAATATTAGTAAGTGCATTTTTTGACCTTTTCCTCCAGGAAGGGAGTGTTGACGGGGAAACAGGACCAGAAATGTCGGAGCAGTTCTCCGGCAGCTGTATATAAGTGCTTCAGCTCGCTCTGAACATCAGTGGGCACTAATTCTACATAAATAAACACAATGAGAGTATAGATCAAGTTAATGGACAGTAAAACACCTAATGAGGCTTAAAACGGCAGTTTTAAACTTCTTGCATTAAAAAGTGCATTAAAATCCCAGTGGAAGCAACACTTGATATTATAAACTCACGGTTTATGGGCTGTTGGCCTCCTCCCTGCATCAGAACGCCTCCAGGTGACAGCGCTGAGATGGCGGAGCTCGCCGCACTGCTGGACATCACCTGAAACAGGCCAGAAAATACAATGCAATAAAACAGACTAGAATCCAGGAGTTTTATCCATGCATGTCAGTGGTGTACCTGCGTCAGGCGGGGTTTATAGTTCCTCATCTCGTGCTGGATAATGCTGATGGAGTTGATAATGTCTTGACTGGTGCTGTAATGCTGCGACTGAAGAGGAATCGGGCCGTGGGAATATCTTGCAGGAACAAACAAATACAATATATAATACAATGCACTTAATATGTAGACTCACAGATTATTAAAACGTTGTGTTGGGCAGATGGCACTGGATGTTTACCTGTCTGATTTCTTCAGGTTCAGAGTGATGGTCTTACGCCCAGAGTCACCCTGCAGGTCATCATACTCTATGGATTCCTGTAATTTTACCTGAAGAGCCACAAAAAAACAACAACAATAATAACATAATCTGGTGCTGCTCATGTTGAACATAAAAAAGACTGATATGTAATTTCAGGAAATGTAATCATCTTATATTTTTCCTAAATACTGAATATATTTAATATAATTTAATTTAAAAAAAATATGAATAAAATATAAAATACACACACACAGATATAGATAATAACTGAAATTTATTTAAATAAATGTAAAATATACACACACACACAATATACATTTCATAATTTTGACTTACGTCTGAATTTTCCTATATGTCATATACACATACAGTGTGTGTGTGTGTGTAATATATATATATATATATATATACACACACACACACACACACACACACATATATATATATATATAGACACACACATATACACACACACACAGTTAGGTCCGTATACATTTGGACACTGACACAATTTTCATAATTTCGGCTCTGTATGCCACCAGAACAGAATTAAAAATAAAACAATCAAGATGAAATTGAAGTGCAGACTTCAAGCTTTAATTCAAGGGGTTTAACAAAAATATAACATAAAAATACTTAGGAATTACAACAATTTTTATACACAGTCCCCCATTTTCAGGGGCTCAAATGTAATTGGACAAATAAATATAATCATAAATAAAATGTTCATTTTTAATATAATAGAGACTGGGTTTCCTCCTTTGTGGTGCTTTGCCAGGCCTTCACTGCGGCTGACTTCAGTTGTTGTTTGTTTGTGGGTCTTTCTGTCTTTAGTTTTGTCTTCAGCGAGTGAAGTGCTGCTCAATCGGGTTGAGATCAGGAGATTGACTCGGCCAATGCAGAATATTACACTTTTTTACCTTCAAACACTCCTGGGTTGCTTTTGCTGTATGTTTTGGGTTATTGTCCATTTCTACTATGAAGCGCCGCCCAATCAACTTGACTCTGGTCAGAGAGTATATCTCCATACACTTCAGAATTGATCCGGCTGCTTCTGTCTTCTGTCTCATCTTCACTAAACACCAGTAACCCAGAGCCACTGAAGCCATGCAGCTCATGATCACACTGCTCCATGCTTCACAGATGATGTTGTGTGCTTTTGATCATGAGCTGTTCCAAGCCTTCTCCAGACTTTTTTCTTCCCTTCATTCTGGTGCAGGTTGATCTTAATTCCAGCCGTCCAAAGCATGCTTTTCCAGAAGTCGTCTGGCTTTTTTAGATGTTTTTTGGCAAAGTCTAATCAGGCCTTGTTTGCACCGTGTGGTGAACCCTCTGTATTTGCTCTGGTGAAGTCTTCTCTTGATTGTAGACTTTGACAGTGACATGTCTGCCTCCTGGAGAGTCTTCTTCTCTTGGCTGGATGTTGTGAAAGTTTTTCTTCACCATGGAGAGGATTCTCCCATCATCCACCACTGTTGTCCTCCGTGGACATCCAGGCCTTTTTATGTGTCTGAGCTCACCAGTGCGTTCTTTTTTTTCTCCAAATGTAGCAAACTGTTGATTTGGCCGCTCCTAATGGTCCTGCTATCTCTCTCTGATGGATTTGTTTTTGAAGCCTAACAATTGTCTGTTTCACTTGTATGAAGACCTCCTTTGACCGCATGATGTGGGTTCACAGCAACAGCTTCCAAATGCAAATGGCACACATAAAACCTATTTGGACGTAATTGTTTCTCAGGGGGACATAAGTGATTTTCACCATTTACAGGGGATGGTCAGTGATTTTAATGCCGTCTGAATCCAGGATGTCTGCGTTTTTCTCTAACCCCCCTCAGTAAAAATCCCCGGCCGAATTACCTACTGTTTTTTGACAAACACCAAGGAAGAAATCAATTCAAAATTCAGTGTTTAAACCCTTTTTGAGTGCTCCCGAACACCTTAAGGTAACTGTTGTAGGCTACTTTGGTGTAATTTGCATACATATTTATTTCTGAAATGCTGGAAAGTATTTAAAAGAAGAATACTTCATAACTGCTCCACCACAGCGACTGGGAGCAGAAAGAGAAGAAAAGCACGTAACATTCGAAATGGGTCTTTATTATGACAGCAGCAGGTATGCAATACAATTTTAAAATGTGTATTATAAACAGATATATAATGCGTATAATTATATACAACTATAGCGTGTCTATTTTCCTATTTTTAAACAGGAGATTTAAATAACCAAATAATAAATAGGAATATATTATAAAATATGCTTGGAATAATAAGAATACATTTTACATAAGTATTTTTAAATACATTTTACACAATAATAAGAATAAATTTGTAAATAAAATTCACTTTAATTACAGCAGACAATCATGTGACTGACCACGTGAGCATCGCAGAACTCGCTCCTCCTCTGTGAATAAATCGCCGTCCGAATCCATGAGGTTTATCACTGAGCTGATATGTAAATTTATTTTTACAGACATCCATATGAGAAACAATTACCGTCTGAATCGGGCTTTAGAATCAACTCCAGAAATTTTACCTGCTTAATTGATGTAGAAATAACGAAGGAATAGCCCACATCTTTCCATGAAATGGCTTTTTAGTCAATTGTCCAATTACTTATGGTCCCTTGAAAAAGGGGGGAGGTGCTTATTAAAGAGCTGTAATTCCTTAACCTTTCCTCCAATTTTGATGGGAATACCCTTAAATTAAAGCTCAGATTGTGTACTTTAAGCCCATATTCATTATATAACTGTAACTTGAATATGATTTGGTTAGCAGCAAAAATAATACAAATTGTGCCTGTGTCCAAATATATATGGACCTGACTGTATTTACATATTTATACATATATAGCTATACATACATATAAACATATACATATAGATAGATAATAACAACTTACATAATAACTGAAATTAATTTAATGTCAAATTTGAAATAAAATTTCATAATTTTGACAATGTCTATGACTTTTATTTTTAACTTTTAATTCATAATTTCAGTTTGTAATGTATACACATACAGTGAATTTATATAAATGTGTGTGTGTAATTCATAATTTTATATCCTATGTCATAATTATGATTTTTTATCAAATAATTTTAATACATAACACATATACACACATATATTATATATAACATATACAGTATAATATAATTTAACATACATGATATACATTGTCTATCTATCTATACACATATCTATATATATTATTATATAACCTATATATATATATATATATATATATATATATATATAAAATAATAAATGTTTTTTTTTTTTCAATATTTTAGGAAATGGATAATTCCATATGGATTCTTGTGGAATTATTTATAAACGTCTAAAAGGGTGTATGCTTTGCTACATTTTGTGTCACGCCTAACATCACCCATTAGCCATGGCAAAAATTCACCTTTTTGAGTGGCGGCTGAAAGAAATCTGAATCTCTGGAGTTCCCATCAGTGCTGCTGGTCTCACTGGCTTGATCACTGGGAGCTTCCCTATATATCACACACATAGAGATTACTATATCTGTGACACATGCACACAAACACCCACACTCCGATGTCCAGACACTTACGCTTTGCGTAGGCCGGCCGCCAGCACCATGGCACTGTGGTGGTTGAAGCGTTTGATTATGGCAGAGTTGCTGTTCTCTCTCAGTGATTTGTTTGATGAGTTTGATGTAGTGGGAACTGTTGCTGTGCCGTAACCCTTCAGAGACACACAGAGATCCAGTTTCACCAAATGACTCAATACGCAGAGGAAGTGTGATTCAAAGTTTAACATCCCTCACCTCATCTAATGTTTTATCCTCGAGTGACAGCAGATCCACCATGGGGTTCTTCACTCCTTGGGTCACCATTGATTTCAGGCCTGAAAGATGCGAAGAAACAAACTCCATCAGAAAACAAAGACACAAACGAGCCATTTAACACGGTCAGATGAAGTCAATCGTCCATGAAAGGTTCTTTCAGCGTTCATAAGAACTCAAAACATTAAATAAAGACTTCTTAAACACTTGATGAAATGAAGTACCCTTCTCGTCCTGTTTGGCACACTCTGAGAAGATGTCCTGCTGGCCCGTGCTGATCCGGTCTCTGTGGAAGTAATGAGACTGAAAGAACCGCGTCCAGAACTCCTTCTCTGTCATGTTGTGAGGAACATTCTCAGCGTATTTCTGCTTGACTGCAATCAAGAGACAGAAAAGGGTCATATTCAATACTTTTATAGCATTTTATTTGTCCTTAAAGACTGCTTATAACATTAGTCAGTGTTTCTAGCACAAAGCATATTTGTTTTTTTGTGAACTAAAACAATTTATTTGTGATTTAAAATAGGCTACTATATGTAAGTGACCTTTGTTATGATTGATTTGACCATCTTTTGGTCAAATTCTAACAGCATGTATTGGTCAAGAAGGCAATACCAAAATTATGAATTTCTACCACATAAGAGAAGAATCATAAGTATGACGTAAAAGGTCATAGTTATTACATAAGTCACATTAATTTATAAAATACTACGCCATAGAAATTATGAGATACTAATTTATAATTATGAGATAAAAATCTAAATTATCGCATAAAAAATGAAATTATGAGATTAAAAAAAAATTATCATTATTACATTAAAAGTCAAAATTATGAAATAAAACCAATTATGAGATAAAAAAAAATTAAAACTGAAAGATAAAAGGTCAAAATGATTATATAAAAATCATTATGCCATAAGATGAGATAAAGATAAAATTGAGATTGCAGCTGAAATTGAATTGAGATAAAAAGTCAAAATAAGGACATAAAAACAATTATGAAATAAAAAGTCAAATTTAGGAATTAAAACGTCAAAATTATGCTATAAAGTCATAATTAAGTTAAAACTATTTCAACAAAACCTAAACAATGTTTATGTCATATTTCTGACTTTATCTCATAGTTATGATTTACCTAAGCATGACAAGTGTGCAGGATGCAATGTGCAATGTGACGAGCTCAGTGATGAAACTTCATCAAAGATGGTTGATTAAAGGGAGACTAAAGACATTCACTTAATACAGAAAGGTATCAATAGCAAGCATTATGTATTTTTATGTTTATTAGAGTATCACACTGTTATCTTAGTGGCAAAACATCATGAACAATCGTGAGTTGCTGCCGATGTAGATTCTTCTAAATCAGTCACTTATGACGGATCCATATCAGTTGTTAGGATGTCACCTTTAAAGGAAGCTGCCAAGGGGGTTTGGAACAGACCCATTTTTAACAATTATAGTGCTAGTTTGAGTAAGATCATAATCACATATCTTACCTGTAGGGTAGGTTCTGAAGATCGACTCAATAATGTCAGAGGTCAGATTGTAGCGCAGGCCGTTGCAGCCATCTGTCTGCGGTCTGATGTCGGCCTGTAACCACGGCGACAACACAACCATGCTGTGAATTTACATTAGAGCTGGGCGACATGGCCTAAAATCAAAACCTCGATTAATTGAACACTGTACCTCAATTAAAATTATTGAATGATTATTTATTAATTTTTTTGCCCTCATAGTTGATTAGGTTTGTACTGTAAATATACTCAACTATTCAAGGTGGGATTTTTTTTTCTAATGAAAGAGTGCATTTCTTACCTTAGTGATTTCAAAATAATTGAAGGAAACAAACTATTTATGGTTATTTGTTGAATATTTCAAACTACTGAAATTAAGCACACAACTTTCCTTTTTTGCAAACAAAATAAATCAATGAATAATGCCATGTGAAAAGTAGAAAATAACCAGCATCTCTTTGCAAACAAAATACAGTCATGAAAAAAGTATTAAATAACTTGTGAATAGCATTTTAAATAATGCAATGTGAAAAGTAGAAAATAAGAACTTGCATCTACTGTAAACAAATGTTTTAAATAATGAATGTAAGTAGAGCGCTGCTGATTGGGAGAATCTGTAAACCAGAGCCGGCTCTGCTGTAAACAAAAGCTCGTAACGCTTGCCTCCGGGGTCTTCTGTTTTGCACCTGATATTGATGAGCGGCGCTGCGTGTAAAAGTTTAAATTCTTTCTTTTAGTGCACCACTCACGTGCGAGACGCTGCAAAATTACGTCGGTTAGAGGATCTGGACCCAGCTGCATGAAAGTCCTTAAGTAATTTGACTTGGGGGTATCCCTGAGGGGAAAAAATTCCCTGAGGTGAGGGATTTCTTTAAGAACGTTGCAACAAACGTTTTACAGTTTAATATGTTACCTAGTCATTGCCCTACTATGCTTAAATGATATTTTATTTGTGCAGGTCTTAAAAAAAATGTCTTAAGTCTTACATTTGAGCTTAAAAATACTGAGATTAAGATGATTTATGGGAGCTGTGTTGGTCCCTTAAATTTATCAAGGTGAAATAGTTACTAAAGACTTTGTAGCAACGTTTAAGGGAACACTTAGATAATTAAGGGGAATACTTAATGACAGCATTAAGGTTCCTTAAGGATTTTTCTTGCAACCCAAGTTTCACTAAGGGTTCGCTTAAGCTTATAACTAAGAGATTTCTTAGCTTAAGGGCTTTCATGCAACCGGGCCCTGAATTTCGGTTTCAGCCCTAATTTACATTGTCAGTGCTCTCATCAAACTATCAGTCACATGCTGCATTTGAACTCACCAGGAAGGCAGCAGAAATGCCCACTTCCTGTTTGTTGTTGTTGGAGAGGGAGTGTTCCACAGTATTCAGACTCAGCCGATTGGCCCAGAACTCCTCAGCGCTGATCACCTGACTCACCACTAAGTCCTTATAGAGTTGGAAGAGAACAGGGTCTTCCTGCAACATCCTGAAACACAAAACATCAGCTGGAGGTCAGCTAATACTAATAAAGAGAGAGTTGGGTGTCCAGTTTGTCAATATCATAGTGAGATATGTCAGAATTTAATGATGGCAGATGAGATGTAATGAAAATGTCACCTGTTCTTCTCCTCCAGCTCTTTATTGGCTTTCTTCTTGAACTTGGGCAGGAGCTGCTGTAGGAGATCTTTGGTGGTGTCTCTGTCCTTCAGTGCTGTGCTCTCATTGGCGAAATGAAAGGTGGTGCTTTCTCCCGTGTGCAGAACCAGCTGAAGCTGGATCTTCGCTTTACCATCAGGACTGATCTTCTGACCTGCATATGAGAAAACACAAGAAGAAGAATGACAGAAGCTTCGAGATCCCATTACAAACTTTGATTTAAAGCAGAAGGATATTTTATGTTTGATTTGAACACACACACACACACACACACACATATACTGTATGTATTAATTAAATATCTTTTTTTGTATTTTAAAATGTAATTTACTCCTGTGAATTTTCAGCATCATGGCTCCAGTCTTCAGTGTCACATGATCCTCAGAAATCATTCTGATATACTGATTTACAGCTCAAGAGACATTTATTATCAATGTTAAAACAGTCGGTGCTGCTTTATATTTCTGCGGAAACCATGATACATTTTTTTCCAGGATACTTTGATGAATAAAGAGTTCAAAAGAAAAGCATTTATTTTAAGACCTTTACTGTTACTTTTGATCAATTTAATGCATATTTGCTGAATAAAAGTATTAATAGAAATGCTAAATACATAGATGTATTTTGCAATATAATATAATGAATAAATAATATCATATTTACAATATTGTGTATTACTATGTTGCAAAATAATCTATATATTGTATTATTTGAAAATTGAAAATTGAGTGTTTAATCTTATGATTATACATTACTGACACTCTATCCTCTAATTTGATACTGTTAAGTGCTTTGACACAATCTGTATTGTTAAAAGCGCTATATAAATAAAGGTGACTTGACTTGACTATTTGTAACATATAAACAAGTTGTTTTAAAGTGTTTGAATAATTTTTTTGCAGTTCTTCATAAGAGTGAGCAGAAACTGCTGAGCTTTTCTGCCACAAATTTCATTTCCATGGTAAGCAGTCACTGAACAAGCTCAGAGCTCATGGTAGGTCTGTCTTAAGAGTAACCTACTGTTACTCTATTAATCGATTCCATGCTATTTTAGCACGTCAAAGGTCACACACTTGTAGTCCTTCTAAAAACCAACCAAACCCAAGAGGCGCGTAGAGGCTGAAATCTGAGTGAAACTCACAGCGGATGTCAGCATACAGGTGGCTGACTGTGAAGCGGTCCTTCCCTTCCGGACCCCAGGCGATCCGCTCTGCCATCAGGTACAGAGTCCCGTCCTGCTTCCTCTGACGGACCCTCTTCACCACCAACAACACCTCCTCGGACAGAGACGCCATGGCTACAGAAAGAAGGAGAACAATCTGATTAATAATGCAGGACATTGAGATCAGAGAGTTACTGATAGCTCATCACATCATTTTAAAACCCATTAGAAACCTGGGCAGGGCTGTGAACAATGGTGAGGAGTTAGTTTACTGCCCTCAATACACATAAAAAAGATATTACATCAGAAGATCAGATTTAAACAGCCATTAATCAGATTCAGAACAGATATCAAATCATATCCATATCAGATTTGACAGCAGATTCAGATCAGACTCAGAATTGAAATGCAATCAGATTCGGATTAGATCAGATATGACAGATTCAGATTGAGACCAGATATTAAATCATATTAAGAATCGGAACAGAAGAGATATGATTCAGATCAGACTCAGAATATAGACGAAATCAGATTAGGATCAGATCAGATTCAATTTAAGATCTGACATTATATTAAACTGAATTAAAAATCAGATCAGAGCAGATATTAAATCAGTTTTGAGAATATATGCAGATCAGACTCAGAATAGAAACCAGATTAGGATCCGATCAGATTCAGAATCAGTCTAAGACCTAATATTACATCACTTACTGAATCAAGAACAGATATTAAAGCAGACATTACAATACATTCAGATTTGACTCAGAATTTAAATGCAATCAGATTTGGATTAGATCAGATATGACAGATTCAGATTGAGACTGGATATTAAATCATATTAAGAATCGGAACAGAAGAGATATTAAACCAGATATAATTCAGATCAGATTCAGAATATAGACGAAATCAGATTAGGATCAGATCAGATTCAATTTAATACCTGACATTCAATTAAATTCAGAATCAGATCAGAGCAGATATTAAATCAGTTTTGAGAATAGATGCAGATCAGACTCAGAACAGAAACCAGATTAGGATCCGTTCAGATTCAGAATCAGTTTAAGACCTAATATTACATCACTTACTGAATCAAGAACAGATTTTAAAGTAGACACTACAATAAATTCAGATTAGACTCAGAATAGAAATTAAATCAGATTCGCTTCAGATCAGACAGATTCAAAATAACAAATATTAAACCAGATTCAGACCTGAATCTCCACTGGAGCTAACAGCACTAGCACACATCACCTATTCTTCACAAAAACCTTTACTAAAGTCACTAAACCGAGACTCATTTGCAGTATATGTAAAAACTGCGACTCTAAACTACTGTTTAATGGCTAAGACATTTTAAAGATAACAAAACACATTTTAAACACATTTAAAGGTGATGAATCTGAAATCTGCACCTAAAAGCTGAACTCACGCACAAAGCCGGAGACTTTTAATTAAAGTGCTTTATTTTAATACAAAAACCCCTCACCTGGCGCTCCAAGGCTGCTGAAGCCGAAGCCTCAATATTGATCTTGTGGTAAGCGGAGTGAAATCAGTGTGAATGACAGTATTTGTGTTTTATTTACAGTCGTTACGGACACCGTGAGTGACAGCAGCCCTCAGATCCGCCATAGAAACAGAGTGAAGCCAGAAGCCCTGGCGCGCTTCCTCATAACGGCTGCAAAACGGAACCGATTTCAAAATTAAAGTCCTGTATATAGTCAATGGTTTCAGGTTTAATAATATAATATAATATAATATAATATAATATAATATAATATAATATAATATAATATAATATAATATAATATAATATAATATAATATAATATGCTCGTATTCCAATTATAAAAAATTTATTATAGGTTCCTTTTATTTTTGAACACAACATTACTTTTATTTTGACAGAAGACAGCGCTCTTGTTCCGACTCTAGACGCTGATGGAACTAACTTGCAACTTTTCACACATGAAAGCAAGTGACAGTTGTTTAAGTGTAGCGGGATAGGTCAATGAATTGGTTTGGCTTCGGTTTCGATGGCTTTGGTCAGATAAGGCCGTCAGATGTGAGCGGACAGGTATCGTGTAAAGTGAGCACACCTGTCCTGATATCAGATGTGTGCAGATCGGGTGTGATCAGATCAGACTGTAGAGTCAGAGCCAGCTGGAGCTCCAGAGCTGATGTGCATCATCCAGACTGTAAGTATGTTTTTCTACAATATTAGTCACATTACTAATCTTACTATTTCTGATCTATAATGTAATCAAATAAATTAACTTAAAATGAGCATAATTTGTACAATATTAGTCACATTCACTGTTTCTAAATAATAATAAAATAACTTAATAAATAAAATAATTGATTTAATTAATTAATTATTATTATTTATTTTTTTCTTGCCTTATTTAGTATTCTTTAGTATATCTGTTAATTTCAGCCACTGTATATATTCTGGCCTTACATGCAGTGTTTGTATAAATCTGTAAAATGTGTGTGTATATATATATATATATATATATATATATATATATATATATATATATATATATATATATACAGGTGCTGGTCATATAATTAGAATATCATCAAAAGTTGATTTATTTCACTAATTCCATTCAAAAGTGAAACTTGTATATTATATTCATTCATTACACACAGACTGATATATTTCAAATGTTTATTTCTTTTAATTTTGATGATTAGAGCTTACAGCTCATGAAAGTCAAAAATCAGTATCTCAAAATATTTGAATATTACTTAAGACCAATACAAAGAAAGGATTTTTAGAAATCTTGGCCAACTGAAAAGTATGAAAATGAAAAGTATGAGCATGTACAGCACTCAATACTTAGTTGGGGCTCCTTTTGCCTGAATTACTGCAGCAATGCGGCGTGGCATGGAGTCGATCAGTCTGTGGCACCGCTCAGGTGTTATGAGAGCCCAGGTTGCTCTGATAGTGGCCTTCAACTCATCTGCATTGTTGGGTCTGGTGTCTCTCATCTTCCTCTTCCTCAGGCGAATTTGCTGGCCAATCAAGCACAGTAACACTATGGTCATTGAACCAGCTTTTGGTACCTTTGGCAGTGTGGGCAGGTGCCAAGTCCTGCTGGAAAATGAAATCAGCATCTCCATAAAGCTTGTCAACAGAAGGAAGCATGAAGTGCTCTAAAATTTCCTGGTAGATGGCTGCGTTGACTGTGGACATCAGAAAACACAGTGGACCAACACCAGCAGATGACATGGCAGCCCAAATCATCACTGACTGTGGAAACTTCACACTGGACTTCAAGCAACATGGATTCTGTGCCTCTCCACTCTTCCTTCAGACTCTGGGACCTTGATTTCCAAATGAAATTTAAAATTTACTTTCATCTGAAAAGAGGACTTTGGACCACTGAGCAACAGTCCAGTTCTTTTTCTCCACAGCCCAGTTAAGATGCTTCTGGCGTTGTCTCTGGTTCAGAAGTGGCTTGGTAGCCCTTTTCCTGAAGACGCCTGAGCGTGGTGACTCTTGATGCACTGACTCCAGCTTCAGTTCTCTCCTTGTGAAGCTCTCCCAAGTGTTTGAATCGGCTTTGCTTGACTGTATTCTCAAGCTTGCGGTCATCCCTGTTGCTTGTGCACCTTTTCCTACCCAAATTCTTCCTTCCAGTCAACTTTGCATTTAATATGCTTTGATACAGCACTCTGTAAACAGCCACACCTTTCAGTAATGACCTCTGTGACTTACCCTCTTTGTGGAGGGTGTCAATGTTCGTCTTCTGGATCATTGCCAAGTCAGCAGTCTTCCCCATTATTGTGGTTTCAAAGAACAAGAGATACCCAGAATTTATACTGTAGGGATGGTCATTTATTCAAACTCAAATGTAAATATTCTAATATTTTGAGATACTGATTTTTGACTTTCATGAGCTGTAAGCTCTAATCATCAAAATTAAAAGAAATAAACATTTGAAATATATCAGTCTGTGTGTAATGAATGAATATAATATACAAGTTTCACTTTTTGAATGGAATTAGTGAAATAAATCAACTTTTTGATGATATTCTAATTATATGACCAGCACCTGTATATTACTCGCATGCAGTTTTATTCATATTCTTTGCTAATATGATATATGTAATTATGAGTAACAAAATGAATCTTTAAAATTAATTATTTTTCCTTAGTTTATGTTTTTT